>NC_133650.1:69073230-69280219 GCF_009905375.1 Apium graveolens
GAAAGCATACTTCATAATGGATATTATAGATAATCTGCTCAATCTATCATCTAACATACTCGAACAGAGATAAAACATAGATAAGACTCGATTAATTTAATTTTGACATACTTATTTCTCTTAGTAAGAGAGTGTAACTCGTATAGTAACAAAATTCTATAACTCTATAAAACTGTGGCATTCGGATGGTATTCTACTGTCACTTTCAAACAAATTAACATCTCGACAACCCTTATTAACTTTTAATCGATAAGCACTTTCTCAAATTCTTAATTCAAGAAACAAAATCTCTCCGTCAACATCAGAGACCAACGCCATGCTTCATAATATTTGCAAAATTAAGCATCAAGCTTTAAACTCTCCTCATCTGCATACTTTCACTTTTAATACTAAATAAAAATTAAAGGTCTAGTCATATGAAATTTGTCAAAACTGAAATTAAATGATATATCAACATGTTCGAGTAAGTGTATAATGTCATATCTTCTTTATCACTTTTATCGTGTTTTCTTTTCTTTTTTTCCCTAATGCGTGAAGCCGTGTGTTTATGCTCAGTCCCCAATAGACGCAATCCTTTTTAGCTTCTTCTATAGCTATCTCGAATTCATTTGTCCAGCCTTTCGACAATAAAAAATCAACCCTTTGTTGACTGATTTTTCTTCCTTTGTACTCCGTATCAATGATTTTTCTTCTTTAATCAATCATTAAAAACTAAAACTTTAGATCGGGTATTGAGTTTGGTGAGATAATTTGAACTAGCCAAAGAAGAGACAGAAGAAAAGGGCAGGAATAATAGAATAATTTATAAATTATTCACAACAATTGATATAACTTTGTTAGTGTTGCTTAATTAATTTTTTTTCCGTAGGTAACCTGCAGCCGCTACCCTTCTGGTGCGTACTGGGTAAATCCTACGGGCTCACGCTCAAATTTGGACTGTCATGTGGCTACTTAAGTTTTACACTCTACTGCTTGGTAGAGCTGGCAATTCGTGTCGTTCGTTATACTTTCGTTTCGTGTACTTTCGTGTTCGTGTAGTGAAGGGCAAACACATTTTCAACAGGTTTAGCATTCGTGTACTGAAAGTTAAACATATATCCAACACGTTTACCAAAGCAATAAACACATATTCGTAATCAATTGTGTCGTGTACGTTTCGTGTACATTTCGTGTAATAAAATAACGAGGTAAACATATAAAAATATTATATTTTAGGATATAATTTTAAATATATATTAAAAACTATATATTTACATATAATGATATATTTTTATAATATATAAAATTATATGTATATATACATATATATTACAAAATATGTTTATTTATATAAATGAAAATATAAATACCCTATACATATTTAAATATTTGTTACTAAATTTATTAATTTCGTGTACTCTCGTGTCGTGTCATGTCGTGTACCCAAGGGTAAACACATATATGTACCCGTTTAGATTTCATATTTCATGTATAGTGTATTTTCGTGTTCGTGTTCCGAAAAGCCGAACACATATCTATTTATATCATGTCGTTCTCTTATCGTTTTATCTTGTCATATACCAAAATACCCGCTCTACTATTGGTAATGCTTGATTACAGAACTTTTATTACTGGTATAAAAAAAATTCTTACCCAAACATGACTACATTTAAATACTCGAATTTCAAAATCTTTTTGTAATTTATGATTTTCCGGAGAAGATATTTTAATTTCTAGATTTTAAAGTTATACATTCAAACACTATCATACCTTCTTCTTCTGCCCGTGAGAAGTTAAGGGGGGCGTTTGGTTGATGATTAATGAGCCCGATTAACGGGAATCGGAATTGCAATCCCATATATTAGTGTTTGGATTAATAATTTGGTGATTGGGAATGAGAACTTCATTCCCATTAAATGGGTAAATCATTTCTCACTTATCTCTTGTGATACCATGTCATTTCTTTTCTCATTAATTATTATTCCCATACCTATCATTCTCATTCATTCCTGTATCGGATTCCAATTAACAATCCAAACACCCCCCAAGTGTTAAGGTATCACGGCAAACATGTGAACGTGAGTGGGTTGGGACCGGGAAGACACAAGGGCATGAATCAACTTATGAATTCTTCATGTTGAACAACGAGGGAGTGTTGAAAAGGTTAGAGCTAAATTGAACTGACGAAAGGGAAAAAAAACTGTTCAAGAAAATTGGGTGTGAAGCCCAAAAAGTATGAAAGGGATTACACTGGGGAGATCTTATTGTCAAGAAAAAACTGGGGAGATCTGGAAATTGTTGCCACAAATTTAGTTTAGTTCTGAATCTAATAAGTGGCCACTAAATTGGAAATATAAGTTCTGGATCAAATAACTGGCCACTGATAAATTGGAAATCTAAGATAAGATATGCCAACGCTATAAATACACCATGAGGACATGAATAAACTTGGCCTATGTATCAAGGTGATTCTGATAGTTCGCGTTTTACCATTATACAACAAATATATGTTCCCACCCATTCAGCAAAAACTAAGCACTTCGAAAAATCAGTAACTACGAGAATAACTAATCTTTCAGATGGTTTCAATAAACGAATTAGACAAAAAATATATGCGAAAACAATATCAACGTGAAACAACTACCAATATGCCTTCTACAGCAATATAACATAGGACTTGCCACAATTACTGACCCCTCCTCAGTTAATCTTGTGATGTGGACTTAATCTTCTTCTTCTTCCTTGGTAAACAGTTATCAATTTCGTTTTCAACAGAAATTTGTTTTTCCCTGCAGAGGAAGCATATCCGGGATAATGTTCTTTGGCCATACTAACAAAATGTATTGACATGTATATCAAAGGAAAGGAAGACTTACTTCTTGGACAGCTCATTCACATCACTTTCATTTTCTTCATCAGCTCCATCTAATGAAAGGGAAATACACAGAAGTTATAACATTAAATGTAGATATGTCATTTTTCTTTTCCTCTATGTAAGAACTTAATTTTAATTCTCTATTTCTTTTTTCTTTTAAACTGAAACTTGACAAGATTACATGATATTTAGAAACAGTAATAAAAAAAATTATATAATCAATTCATAGCTCTGTGGTTAAAAATGTACCCGTGCCACTAACATTTTCTGTTTTCAGGTCCTGAATCAGAATCACTATAAGAACCCCATTGCTCAGCTTCATCATCAAAGTCCCAACGCTCCCCAGAAGGGGGAATCCAGAAGTCCACTTCCTCTAAAATATTGCCTTCATCAGATGGATTCCTTAATTCAGACCCGTTTGAATTCTCCTCATCATCTTGCATGTTCTCGTTATTTTTCTTCTTCTTCTTCTTCTTCTTCTCTTCTTCTTCTTCTTCTTCTTCTTCTTCTTCTTCTCTTCTTCTTCTTCTTCTTCTTCGTCTTCTTCTTCTTCTTCTTCTTCTTCTCTTCTTCTTCTTCTTCTTCTTCTTCTTCTTCTCTTCTCTCTTCTTCTTCTTCTTCTTCTCTTCTTCTTTTCTTCTTCTTCTTCTTCTTCTTCTTCTTCTTCTTCTTCTTCTTCTTCTTCTTCTTCTTCTTCTTCTTCTTCTTCTTCTTCTTCTTCTTCTTCTTCTTCTTCTTCTTCTTCTTCTTCTTCTTCTTCTTCTTCTTCTTCTTCTTCTTCTTCTTCTTCTTTCTTCTTCTTCTTCTTCTTCTTCTTCTTCTTCTTCTTCTTCTTCTTCTTCTTCTTCTTCTTCTTCTTCTTCTTCTTCTTCTTCTTCTTCTTCTTCTTCTTCTTCTTCTTTCTTCTTCTTCTTCTTTTCTTCTTCTTCTTCTTCTTCTTCTTCTTCTTCTTCTTCTTCTTCTTCTTCTTCTTCTTCTTCTTCTTCTTCTTCTTCTTCTTCTTCTTCTCTTCTTCTTCTTCTTCTTCTTCTTCTTCTTCTTCTTCTTCTTCTTCTTCTTCTTCTTTCTTCTTCTTCTTCTTCTTCTTCTTCTTCTTCTTCTTCTTCTTCTTCTTCTTCTTCTTCTTCTTCTTCTTCTTCTTCTTCTTCTTCTTCTTCTTCTTCTTCTTCTTCTTCTCTTCTTCTTCTTCTTCTTCTTCTTCTTCTTCTTCTTCTTCTTCTTCTTCTTCTTCTTCTTCTTCTTCTTCTTCTTCTTCTTCTTCTTCTTCTTCTTCTTCTTCTTCTTCTTCTTCTTCTTCTTCTTCTTCTTCTCTTCTTCTTCTCTTCTTCTTCTTCTTCTTCTTCTTCTTCTTCTTCTTCTTCTTCTTCTTCTTCTTCTTCTTCTTCTTCTTCTTCTTCTTCTTCTTCTTCTTCTTCTTCTTCTTCTTCTTCTTCTTCTTCTTCTTCTTCTTCTTCTTCTTCTTCTTCTTCTTCTTCTTCTTCTTCTTCTTCTTCTTCTTCTTCTTCTTCTTCTTCTTCTTCTTCTTCTTCTTCTTCTTCTTCTTCTTCTTCTTCTTCTTCTTCTTCTTCTTCTTCTTCTTCTTCTTCTTCTTCTTCTTCTTCTTCTTCTTCTTCTTCTCTTCTTCTTCTTCTTCTTCTTCTTCTTCTTCTTCTTCTTCTTCTTCTTCTTCTTCTTCTTCTTCTTCTTCTTCTTCTTCTTCTTCTTCTCTTCTTCTTCTTCTTCAACCATCTTCATTTTCCTTCACATCTAATTTCTCTTGCAATGCTTCCTTTTCGGCTTCTTTTTTATCTGATTCACACATAAATGTCACTTTGCTAAATAAAAACTGGGCACGTGAATTAATCAAGCAAAACAACTACCAAGTACCTAAAATTTTTTAATCAATGACAATCATACTGAATCAACTTAGACCGATGCAATAAGATAAAACAAACCTAACATGTTCAAGAACCGTTTCCCATTGATATACTTCCATATATGCTCCTCAGACTTATTCACAGTAAGTCCTGTTAGCTTACACGTCAACTTCGAGTTACAACAACACCACAACAACAAAAATCTAGTATCAGCACAAAAAAAAATCAAATAACAAAAGTCAAAAACAAATCGATGCCAACAAATTAACTTCTCAAGAAACTAGCGGAATCAATCTACTCAAACTCTCTCACTAGTCCTCCCCAATAAAATAGTATAGAACAACAACTTAACCACTCATTCCACAATAAAACTACAAATCAATATCACCAGCATTCCCTTTCATTTCACAAACTTACGTAAGCTGTTAAGAAACAATAATTTTTCCCGGTAACACATTACCATCTTGCGAAAAAAATAAAAATAATACATAATTGCAGAAACTAACCCAATACAAATTCAGCAAGTTGTAAAGATAGAAACTTTTCACCAAATCTTCACATACAAACACACATACATACACAAAATAATCATACAAACAAACCCACATAAAAATAGAATCCCAAATGAAAAAAAAGGAGGGGTAAGTTATACCTTGAGACAGGATCTTGGGTGAACATATTCAAAGGGGGTTTATTACGTTTCAAGAAAGACTGAATAAGACCCAATCTGCAGTGCTTGGTTTGAGCATAAGAGTCCTTGGCATGAGCAGGCAATTCATGGCCAGTTTCAACACACTTTAATCGACCATTTTCAAGTTTCTTGTACTTAGGTGTACCCAATAAGTTCTCACCTTCTTTCACTACTACCTCCTTCTTGCTCTCTTCGTTCTTTCCATTTTCTTGGGTTTTTTGCTTCTTCTTACCCATCTCTCTCCTCTCTCTCTCTCAGTTGTAAAATCCAACAGGTCGGTTTTTTTTGTTATTAGGGCAAACGCAATCAAGAATTCAATTGCACTTTCATTCGACGTCGTTTGTTGTATCTTTTGCCCATTTTGTACAACTTTAAAAATTAAAACCAATAAATTTCAGAGGTATTTTTTAAAATATGATTTTTAATTTTTTTGTAAAAATATGTTTTTTAAAAATTTTATTTATAAAAATACGATTTTGGATTTTAACACACAACCTCTCTTTGTTTATCATAATCATGTTTTGCGGGATTTGAAGATTCGAATATTGTGAAATGCAAAACGTGTGTATAAATGTGTTTAATTAGTAAAACAATTGGAATGTATTATTATTAAGCTATAATATTTTTAAGAAAAATGACATGGTAGGTAGTTTGGACCAGGGGTGTAATCGAGTCGAGTCGGGTCAAATACTGTTATGCTCAGTTCGAACTCAATTAAAAAGTTCGTCCTCGAGCATGACTTTGGCCGATCCTTTAATTTCAAACTCGAAAATCGGCTCGTAAAATGTTTGATAGACTCGAAATCTGTTCGAAAACTCGAATTGATTTCATTGAATATTAACTAAAACTTGAAATATGAGCGATTCGGTTCAAGTTCAATTCTATTAAATATATAATATTTGTATATATAATAGAAAATATTTATATCAAAATATATTTATAATAAAAAATGAAAAATAATATAAGGGCTCAATAAGGCTGGCGAAGAGTCGAATAATTTGAAGCTCGAGGCCGGTTCGGTAAAGAATTCTGAAAGTCCGAGCTGGACTCAATTATTATTCAGTCGAATATTACGAATTCGAGTAGGAAACAAACTGTTTGACTCCTAGTTGGGACATGTGAATATGACAACCAATGACAAGATGATAAAAGAATTGCCTAGAGAGGAGCACTAAGCCACTACTACATCTTGCTTGAGATCTTGTGTGTGTGTCTGGTAATGAATTGAGTTGACTTGAATCTACATCTCCCAAACTATACATTTTCATAACAAATGAGCTGGTTTTTTACAGCCATTTTACTAGGTCTCCTACTTTGTTTCCCTGGACAAGGAGGAGCTCAAGAAAGTAGAAGAAGAAAAAGATGACCCTCTGCTCTCAACTTTAACATTCCTGCTATTTACAACTTTGGTGACTCCAACTCCGATACTGGTGGACTTTCTGCAGTTTTTCCTCCTACTGTCCCTCCTAACGGCGAGACGTTCTTCCACAATCCCTCCGGTAGAGCTTGCGATGGCCGCCTTATCATTGATTTCATTGGTAAACTACTACAACATTCTTCTTCACTTAATTATTGTTTTGTTGGCCGGCTTGTCATTGATATCATTGGTAAAACTATTAACACAGTTTTATTCACTTGTTATTGTTGTGTTGCATAATGTACTTGTGTTTAGGCCAAGACATCTTAGGTTACTTTTAAAATTCAATTTTCAAGTGTACAGATATATTTACTGATTTGTTGTTTGTTGATCAAATTAGTTCGTGTATGAATGTAAACCTATGTGTAAACTGTAATGCAGCTGAGCAACTGGGAATTCCGTATTTGAGTGCATATTTGAACTCCATTAAACCCGATTTTGAGCACGGTGCTAATTTTGCGACGAGAGGGGCAACCATTAGGCAACAAAATGAGGGATGGTTCCAGAATTATGTTAGTCCTTTCTCACTTGATATTCAGCTCACCCAGTTTAATGAGTTGAAGGCTCAAACGACCTATTTCTATAATCAAGGTCAGTTTCATTAATCGGATATTATCCGTTTTTATCAACATTTCATGAAATCAACCAGAGGATTTTTCTTTTTCCTTGTAAATTTTAAGCCAAAGAACAGACGGGGTGAGATGGTCTGCCTAACCCAGAGGATTTCTCAAAGGCTCTTTACATGTTTGATATTGGACAAAATGATCTTGATGCTGGTTTTAGAAAAATGAGTAATCAACAGATCATAGATGACATTCGTCACATTATCGCACTGTTTGCTGATGCTGTTGATGTATGTTCATCGCAATTGTCTGTTTTTTGTTCTTGTTTTTCAGTTTCATTTGACGATTAGAGGTGTTCATTTTAACAGAATTTATATGGAACCGGGGGCAAGGGCATTCTGGATACACAATACAGGCCCTGTTGGCTGCTTGCCTTTGAAGACGGTCGAAATAGAGCAACATTTAAAACCAGGAAGTTTGGATGAAGACGGATGCATCAAGGATCAGAATGATATTGCGAAAGAGTTCAACAAGCAGCTTAAAGAGAGAGTAATCAAGCTAAGGGCAGAGCTTCCTCAAGCATCATGAACGCATGTAAATATTTACACTGCTAAATATAAACTGATCCGTAATGCAAGAGATCTAGGTAATTGTTATCCGATATTCAAAATCACTTCCTACATCATTAATGATTAATCTATAATTGTTAAAACACTTCCTAATGAATCATGGGTTGTGTACCAACAACGTTTAGGATATTGCTTCACTCAAGACATCAACAGCAGACAACTAATACTATTACTTGTTTCAGGATTTGAAGATGCTTCGAAAACCTGCTGTGGGTATCGGAGAAATGGCACCAACATCTGGTGTGGGTATAATGCGAATGTAAATGGTAGGGATATGCATGCCGGTTCTTGCCCAAACCCTAGCTGGGATAGCGTACATTACACTGAATCTGCAAATCGGTGGATCGCAAGTCTCATACTAAATGGTTCACTCTCAGATCCACCCATTCCAATTGCTCAAGCATGTCAATAACACAACCCACTCCAACAACGAGTTTTCCTATCATCATTTTACTGTTCAGTGTTTGTGATATTAGAGTCTTCCGCACTTTAATTGCTTATATGAAGCCTAAATCATAAACAGATCTCCACAATCAAGATTTTGGTAAATTAATTCAACAAAAAACTTAACTTTGATTATAGCAGAATATTTACAAATCGCTTGCCACATAAACTTGAAACATATATGAAGTTTACAGGCACGGTTAATGTTTTACACAGCAGCTCAATATTTGGACTCAAACGAGACTACACAAAACACTGCATAAATAAAGGTTCTTAACATCATCACATTCACTGCCCATGTCCTTCTGGAAGAGCAACTACTTTGAGAAAGGGTACAGATCTCTGAGGCAAGGATCCATCTTCTTCGTCATCATCAAATTCCAAAATATAACTGACCCGTAACCAAAATACAAAGTAAATGTTAATAAATTTCTTCATCCTGCAACTAGAACAAGATTACGGCCAAGAAAGGACTTACTCGTCAGTCTTCCTCTGCCAAGTTGTACCATAGTTAAAGAACCAAACATCATCCATTATTAATGTAGCGTTGTTAGGCTCATAGCAGAAATATAATTATGAACTACAAATGAAGTATGTAGATGCACTTACTTTACGAGCAAGGACTACAGTTGCCTTGTACAATGCAGTTGTACCTGGATAGACAGCCAAAACATGTCTACCCATAGGGAAATCCTGAGCACTTGATGGATCATTTCACTTAGGGAAAGGAATAATGTGCGACATAGGCAACTTGTACTTTCTGAAGATAGCATAATCATATTAATAAGACATAGCGGATGTGGTGACTGGTGACAAATTGTAATTGTTCCACAAAAACCTGATCTAAAACACATATATTCATGTAAAATTTAATAATAGCATATCACATATAACATAATGACAATAAAATTTCCAGGATAAGAAACTGATATAAGCCACATTTACAAAATCCCGATCCAAAAGGAAGCATAAATGCTAAAAACCAGACTAAAAGCGAATATAACTCTGCACTCTCAGTTACCTAATGATCCAAGTGGATTATATCTTCATGACTTCATCCTAGGAGAGTAGAATATTTAAGATTTTAAGTAGAATTGAAGGAAATATGAAAAACAAACACATGGACGGTGACAGTTATCAGCAACATGCTGATATTAATAAGAATGAAGCTGTAAGCATGTAATTTAATTGGAAGATTAACACTTGCATGTTCTCTAACACTAGTTTGGTTTCTGTTCATTGAATACTGGAATTTTGAGCTAAAGGCCCTCAACCTTATAAAGTGAGTCATCACGTGCTCAATTCATCCACAAGACTGATGTATGAGGTATCATATCTTATAGTTTCTTCAGCAAAAAGTAGAGTCTTGTACGTCACAGTAGCATCACCAATCTATCTTGCCAGATATAAAATTATAAATTGAGTAATGAAACTTAGTGAGAATATATCATCACATTAGAAGTTTTTTGACCAGCGATGCATATAACTCATAAGTGGCATCCAGATCATGACAACAATAACCAGAATAGAAATTATGATAGCGTAAAAGGAAACCAAAAACTTAGAATTTAATTCTCCCAAATTATTAGGTTTGAAGATTATGCAAACGCTACTCGGCAGAAATTGGAAAGAAAGCCAGATTTAACATGCAGACACAGTCACATGAAGCATGGTGATACTGATTACTGACTAGTAGGAACATGGTCCAACAGGCACAATGAATCTATATTAATAAGAAAATAGAGCATCTTATTGTAGGATTGGGAACACATCAAAAACAAGAACAACAGTCTGCGAGCCTTCAAATTTTGTTGCATATTCATCAGTTTTAACTTAAAGGTATGTGTCGTAAGTTGTACTGGTGTGACTATCTATTACAGCATGCAAGATATGCAACAATAACATAAAGGAAATGATTTAACTATAGTGCAATATTCTTCGCATAACATAAGGATTAAATATCAAAGTGGTCAGTGAAGTAAAGGTCATATGTCACTTTACTACCTAATTTTAACGGGGTATCATTTGAATCACTAAAATCATATTAAATATCAATCACTTGAATCACTAAAGTAATATTAAATATCAAACATATACATCAAAAATATATACTCGATAATTAAAATTTATTTTTATAGAGTTCCACACCTTTTTCTTGAATGCTATCGCAACAAAATGAACAGTTATAAATTCTAGTATTTAAGATAATATTTCTAGATTTTATAAAATTTAAATACTAATTATTTTTATTTAAATCAAAAAATAACTACAAAATTAGAAAAAATAGTAGATAAATTTTTAAAAATCTAAATATGTTATCTTAAAAATTATAATTCATATCTTTTCATTTGGTTGTAGTAGAATTCAAGAAAAATGTATAGAATTCCATAAACATAAGTTTGATTTTAGATATTCAAATGATACTTGACTAAATTAATATATGACTTTCAATTTAGTGACCACTTTGATATTTAACCCCATAAGATGATGATGGCCCAAGTTAATAATTAATAAAAATTCCAGGCATATTAGTATATAGAATATAGACTACCTCTGGCCACTGCTATCTTCATCATCGCCTGGTTCTTCATCAAGTACTTCAAATCTGTAGGGTGAAGGGACAAATTAATAGAGACTTTGCAAGAAAATTGTGATGGATGACCTACCTACCACCCTGAAACCAAATACCTCAATGAAGAGAACAAGAAAAAAATTAATTTACATTACATACATATAAGGATTTCCACGTAGATGGTGTTTTTAATGTTTTTTTTGGGGGGGGGGGGGAGTATATCTCCAAATAAGTGTTTTCTCCACAATGTTACCATATGAGCACATTCATGAATGGAAATTATTTGCATGGAGTTATTTAAGAACTGGCTCTACAGGGACAGTCATTGAGATCACAGCTGTTCGAAGCTCTTCTCTACAAGTATGTACAAGTAAAATTGTTTATACCTAAGGTTATAATGGTTATGAGAAAACTTTTTAATACTCTGAGGTTGATTGTTTGATATTCGTAAATCTAGCATCCGGGCACAAATTTGTTTCATCTTTCCTATATCTCGTCCAAAAAACTGACTCCCGTCAATATCCGGCATTGATTGTGATTGACCTTGTCAAAAAAGGGGTGAAGATCAAGTTTAACCTTCTTCCCAATCACAATTGACAAAAATAACCGATCTTGATTCTTTGGCCAATTATAACCGGCCGAATACGCATACAGTAGTGTAGTAACACGGGATACACATTCTACACTGACATATTATACTTTTTCTGTATTGAATATGCAATCTCTAGTGACATATTCAGTAATTAAATATTTTTTTAAGTTAAAGATACGCATGCTGTGGTGGAGTACTCTGGTAAATAAAGATTGGATACGCATTCACTAGTGCATACCACAAGGATATGCATTACAACGAGGGTCCCTTGTTGAAAAGACATGAGTGCAGATCTCATGCTATATCCTGTACCCCTTTTTTTCCCTTTCCAGACGGCCACGCTCCTGCAACACTGAATATGCATTCCGCATTTAGGTATTAGAAAGGTCTGTTGGCCAATTATTCAAAAGTGGTTTTTTTTTTTTTGAAGTTTCAGAAAAGAGTCATTCTTGTAATTATTTCTCAGAGGGGGGAGGGAGAGAGTCTGAGCATTATAGGAGATGTGCTGTCAATTTATAGGTCTATTTCCTCCAAAACTTAACGACTTTATCTACTTAATAAAATGTGGTGCTGGGGTGGAATAGTATGTTACTCGGACTCGGCTAGAAGTGTCCAACTTGGACACGTGTCCAAGTATCGGACTCCGCAACATTTGAAAAATATTAATGTTTTTGGCCTAAAATAAGTGTCAAAATCCGAGTATCCATGTCCGAGTGTCAAGTGTACGACACGGGTAAAATGAAGAGTCCGAGTAACATAGTATTCCACATACCATTTCTTGTTGAACGTATAGACAGAGAGATATTTAAAGAAACATAAGTAAGATCCTCCATATATTATGCAACTAATGACCATATAAATCCTGTTATTTGTGATCAGAATGGCTAGGTCTATTCATCTTACAAAAATCTTAGCCTCTGTAGCACATATGAGAAATGAAGCTACTAATAATTCTACGTATCAGGGGAATCTAAGTTCTAACATGGTCAACTGGAAAGATTAGGCAGCTAGAGTAGAAAGTTGGATCTAAGAATGACTTGTGAAAAAGGCCAAAAATATCTTTGTGCAATACATATCTACAGCTTATATAAAACAGAGACAAATTAGAAAACACAATAATAGGCACAAACTATTAATCAAGTCGGAAAAAAACAAATTTTTTTACCATAACTTCACTGTAAGAATGTAAATATCATAAAGCTAAGCAAATACATCTTCAAGACTTCAACCCATACATAATCCGGGCTATATAACCCGATAAAGATATAGACTATACTACAAGGAAGTTTCCAATCTGTTGCTTTTTAGTTCAAACTTCATGTGCATTTGTATCCTTCCCGGAAGGGGGAAGGGGAAATCCGAAGTAATAAATTTAAAAAGAATTCAGTTCCATTATTGGAAGTGAACTTACTCTCTCGACTCCCTATCAAAATGAATTACTTTGACAATGAACCAATCATCTTTATCAGCATCCTCTAGCCTGACCCTAGCTGCTACCTAAAACAAGAAAAAGTTAACCGCTTCAGATAGAAATACAGCTAGGGTGTCGTACTTCCGGCACAAGATTATACGATAGTAACAACATCCTCAAACATTGTGAAACAGTAAAGTAAATAAATTTTTGAAGCAAACATGGAAGTACATATAGATGTACATATTGTGTAATGCATACTTGTTCACCCTTAAAACTTGCAAGGGCGTCCAGGTGGTTCCACATCGAAGGGGACACTCTTGATATATCTGAATCAATCTTCATTCTGTTCTTTTTTGGCTCATTACCTTCTGCAATTCGCAGATCAGGAAAATTAAGGCCATTCACTATTATTCAGATCATCTCAGAAATTCAAATTACGAATCACAAGAAAACAGTTTGTCCCCTTCCCCCTAATAAATTATCCTGGTACCCATGCGCTATGATTTGCCACAGCCGAAGGAGAATGGCAACTGCCTTACTTCCATTCTCTGAGGGAATTCGGACACCATACCATTATTCACCATAAGATGCTATACGGCAGTCATGGCGCTTCCAAATGGACACCATAACAAGCATGAAGATTAAATACTTAACCCGTCTCCCATGATATATCTTTTACCGGAACCATATTTGAAAATACAAGAGTGCAGAAAATATAACGGGTTGGACATATTAGGTTCTCTCAAATATCTGTTTGGAAAAAATTAGGTCACAGTTTAGGTGACAGAAAAAAATTACCTGTCCACCTGATATTTATAATGATATCACCACGTAACCAACATATATGCTAAATTGTATCTAAATGTTAAAATGAATGACTTGGAAATAAACTTAGCATGTAACAAGTTAAAGGCAACAATACAAACATTTCATTATCCACTTAAAAACAGCACAGGGTTTCTACAACCCACCTACTCTTCTTCGTTGTTGTCCTGGAGGTCCAGATGGTTGCAGAGTATCCAGTTGACCAATCAATTGAGTGGCAATACTGCACGCAAGTAAGTAATAGTCTCTTATCAATCATATTAAGAAGGTTAAGGAGTTGAGCGCGATGAGATAACTCAAGTGGTTAAGAGCTTATCTCTTGTCGTCCCAGAATCTGGGTTCAATTCTCGCTCACCCCCGAGATTTGTTAGAACAGATACTCAATTGTAAGGCATAAAAAGCCAAATTAGTCAAAAAAAAGAAGGTGAAGGAGTTAATAAAATAGAAATACAATAAGTTGTCTGGAAGTTAATCCAATTTTTTCTTTTTTCTGATAAATTAACACAAGTTTAAATTAAACAAAGGATAAAGCTCGATATATAAGTTAAAACAAGGTGACATGGAATAATGTACATATATGTATGTGAAATAAGCATACCTCACTTCACTTTCAGAAAGGTCTTTTGCTTGAGTGTACAACATCTTGAGCCTAGACAGTGAAGTATCACCAGGCTTCTCAAACTCCTCAGGGGCTGCATCAACATGTGCAATAATTGTGAGAACGCAAAATATAGAATATAAGATAAGCTAGATCAAAAGTTTGTGAGTTAACCACGATACGAATATCTCAAGGCAAACCAGGATATCAGAAGAAATAGAAGTTTGCAAAAATGAGAGCAGTTAAAATCATTGTTGCAGACTTTAACAGGAAAATCAGAACAGTCAATCAAACCATATACAGACAACTAAATAGCAACTATGATTGAGTACCAACAAATGAATGATAAACTACTAGAGAATATCCTGGATTTATATTAGTCGAAATTTGCTTCCTCAATCCTCATACAAACTCAACCTAATTTATCCACTAGACTATATCTGAGAAGCTATATCAATGTAAACTATGTAACCCTACGTAAACTAAAAATAACCAATGTGACCTTGAGAAAGGAACAGAAAGAGGTCATCGTTAATTCACAAGACATCCGAATCACTTTCATAACGCATCTGCCAAAGGAACAGAAAGAGCTCATTGAAAACCTCACTTTCATTTGGCAGACAATTAGAATAACACATTTCAGATTAAATTTTCACACCACAAGTCAATCAATCACTTACAATCTACAAGCATAAAAAGATTGTGATATAATAAATATGTTCCTCTATATTTACCGAAACATCAAGAAGTCGAAAACTCCAAGTCTCATCCACTAAAAACCAACTCAAGTTGCAACATTTACAAAAAAAACATGAAATTGGGCATCAAATAATTCAAGTAATCAACAAAAGCCACCAACATAAAACAAACATACATATACAGGAAGTGATAAAAATCAAAACTTTGGGAAAATTAATAAGAAAAAATAAAAGAGGGGGGGGGGGTACTAGTTTGGAGCTTCTTGTGCATCTTATTGATTTTAATAAGAACATCTTCTTGTTCTTTCCTTAATCGATCAAGCTCCTTGGCATTGTCCATTGTCCCGCTTACGTCAGGCGATGACGCCATTTCTCCTGGGGAACAAACAAACAAACAGCTAGGGGAGTGAAGTTTCAGATGATGGGTTAATTTTAGTATGACGACGACACCACTTCAGTTTGTGTTTGTGTTTTCAGATTAAACTGCAATGTACCAACGAATATTCCCTATTTTTGTTTTACTTGGTCTTTTTATTTTTCAGAATAAGTATCATCTTAAATTTGTGTAATAAGCCTTACTTTTTATGAAGATATTCTTTAAAAAAATCTCCTTTTTCAAGTTATTTTTATTTTTATTTGATAAATGCTTACTGATAGTATCTAAATATACGTTTTGTCAATATTTTTATTAGAACTTTAAAATTGAATATATTTATGGAAGAATGCCCAAACTACACCGCTTTTCACCTTCAACCGCCCAAAATGACCAAATGTGCGCTAACCGTCTAAAATACCCACGAAATACGGATTTAAGAGATGCGTATTTAACCTTCTAAAATATAACAAAGAATACACATGTTGTGAAAAAGATATGTCCTAAATCCAATCATGTATGAGAATTTAAGAATAACTTTTATGTAGTCTGTTTTGATTTCATTAATATTAATAAAAGACTTGTTTTGTTTTTATTACGGACTCTATCTATTTTAAGTGTTTGAATAAGATATACCACAGTTTAGAGTAAAGCTTTTTATGGATTGTGATGAGATCATAATAATCAGACCTAAAAGATGATAACTCTAAATTTAAATAGTTCCTGGTCGTAGGATTACTAACTGGTAATTAATAATCCGCAAAGATTGGTACATACTATGCTTGCTTCATTATGAAGGATGTCTGTTCTCATACACATTTGTGTGGTGACACTATAGCTAGTATATAGGTGCTTATTATAGAATAAGTTTACTGAACATGACTCGCACAGCTGAACAACTGATGGAGTTCACTCACATGTCAGCAGTTGTTCACATAGTAATAGTTGTACAAGTATCCTTAGACTTGAGGTCATCATAGTAATCTTGTGTACACTGAACTATTATTTGGTTTAGTTCTTAGTCTCCAGGGACAATTATAAGGGCTCTACTAGGTATAGGAATTTGTATACGAAGATAGTGTATGATCAATAAAAGATCTACCCCTTCCAGTGAATGAAGAGAATGTTCAATGATGATCCACTTATGCTAGTTCAGGAATCTCTGGCCAGAGTGAATAAAATTATAAAGGAGTTTCTAATTTACATTAAATAAGAACTAAGCATACTGAATGGGAAAGCAAGTGATTAAATAAGATAGGCTTGACACAAGTTCCATACCTTATATTTAATCGTGACATTGCAGGGTAGAAGGAATTGATTGTACGGTAACTATTCACTGAATAGGTTCTTGGTATTTTATGCAGTGAATTCGTATTATCCGGATAGTCGCGATATGCTGAGAAGTATCCCTCACGATGTAGAATATATATGATTAATTAATTAATCATATTTAATGAATTAGAGAATTTATATAAATAATGATAAAATAGTTTTATTATTATTTATTTCTACTACCGGCTTAATATTGAACCTACAGGGTCACACCATAAAAGAGAATGATTTAATGGTGGAGGAATTAATTAATAATGGATGATAATTATTTATTTATGAAATAAATAATTAATTGGAAAATTTAATAGTTGATTAAATGAGATTTAATTGATTATAAATTAATTAAGAAAAGTTCTTAATATTATTAATTAAGAATTTAATTTTTGAAAATTAAATCAAGACAGAGAATTATTTCTAAAGTGTTTAGAAAAAGAATTAATAATTAAAAGGTGTTTTAATTATTAGTGAGAATAATAAAGGGTTAATAATAATAATATTTTATGGGAAATTTTCAGCTGAAAATTTTGCCTATAAATATACCATTATAAACCCTATTTTTGCCTCAACCCAAAGATTTACAAAACCCTAATTCTCTCTCCACCTCCTCATCCTTCATTACATCATTTTCTTGGTGGATACCGGTGGAGTGCTTCACACTTGAGGAGCAGCTGCTAAGGATCTCCGCTCGTTGTTTTAGATCGCTTTTAAAGGTTAAAAATCGATCCCTCGATTTAATTCATTATCTGTATGCGTATTATATGGATTTTATATCGTAAAAATTATTTTACCATGCTTCCGTGATAAATAAAATCCTACAATGGTATCAGAGCATAGGTTGTATGCATATAGATCTGTGGTAAAAATTTCAGAATTTTATGTACTTGTATGAATTTAATTATGATTTTTACAAGTTATATCATGGATTAATTATGACTGATTAGAATCGTTTCTCAGAATAATTTTGACTGTAGATCTGGGTTCTACAAGTGTTGTAGATCGTCTGGGTATTTTTTTTATAATTTTATGATGTATGGATTAATTGTTATGAATTTTTGAAGTTGTATTAATTAAATTCGTAATTAAATAAATAAATAAATATATATATATATATATAATCTGTTAATTATATATATATGAGTTCTTTTGCTGCTGTGTTTTAATGGTGGCACGGAAAGAAAGACAGAACAGGGACGGCGGCACGGTATTCCGTGCAAGAAAGTGCGGCGAATGTCAGATCTAGGATGAGGACCGCGCGTCTGGCATGCGCGCGTGGGGCTCACGCGCTGGTGTGCCACGCACGGCGCGTGTCAGACACGCGCGGGTCAACGATCAACCAGTGCTGACGTCATCAGATGACGTCATATTGACGTCAGCTTAGGGTTTAGGGCGCGTGGCGGATGTCAGACACGCGCCTGACAGCGCGTGTGCGCGTGTCAGCGCGTGGATTTGCTTCTTCGGGCGCGTGAGGGCGCGTGGCTGCTCAGAATGAGGTGTGCTTGGTGCCGTTGGATTCGTCGTTTCGAGATGCATCTAATGGTATATTATATGATATTTTCTGAAATTGTTTCGAAATGTTTATAGCTAATAGAAATGTTTTAAAGCTATTTTTGACTATTTTAATTGCTTTTAAATGCCTCATGTGATACATAGAGATGTATAATGCTTAGACCAATATGCTACATGATTTAACATGCCTACCTTTACGTTTATTCATGCTTATATATGTGATATATGCTTAGTTTATCATGCGATGATAGATTTAGGTGAACTTAATTAACATAAGGCGTTTGTTAGACAATCTAGTATAGTGAAATTGTTTCATGACCTTAATATAAATATTATGAATACGATCATGAGATCCTTGTATTTATGAAACACGTAATTGAATATGAATTTTCAATATTGAGAGAAAGGATGATTCTGTCAACAACAGATTTCTATCTGTAAGAAAGGGTTATTAAGTGGCGCCTCTTGACAATGCTCCACCCGATCTGGGAATCATCTGATTATCGATTATTGATTTGAAATATTTAATTTAAAAGGAAGAATCTCTTTATAATAAGATTATGATTGCAACGTAATATAAATCCTCTAAAATTAAATAATATCAAGTAGTAATTTGGCCAATGACACAACGGGCTTGTGTCGGTCATAGCCTTCCAACATGATAAAAAGTAGTTCTTATTTTTAAATCATTGTCGTTTCATGCTACAGCCGAGGGCTTTGATTTCGAAATAAGAAATACTTGTCTATTACATAGAGATGTGTACATTGAATTATAATCTAAAGGTCGGTACGTGCCACAGCCGTGGGCCGTTGGAGACTGATTCAATTGTACGAAATGTTGGGTTAGACTTGACTTAGAATATTGAGTTTGTCGTGCCACAACCGTGACTCAATTATTCAAGAGGCTAAAGTTATATTAGGGAATAACATAAGATGTAATTGACAAGAGTTGTCTGCCTATTGAATATCACATGACGTTTCGTGCTACAGCCGAGGTTGTGTGATGGAATGTAGGATCCCTATTCCCACTAACATTATGAATGCTTAATTTTCACTTAGGGGTTGAATAAATTAGACTAACTAGTGGGAGACACTTATGAATAAAGACCCGATTCATATAGTGTTTTGAAATGAAATTAAATATTTGCTAAGTGTAGTTATGTGTTTATCATTTACAGATTTACTATATTCGTCATGTCTTCTGCACTATCACTCCGGAGCATACTAGATGTTCACAAGTTGACTGATCCTAATTTAGCTGTTTGCTTTCACTGTAACAAGTTAGGGCACTGGAAGAGAAACTACAAGGTTTACCTTGCAGAATTGAAGAAGAGGAAGGGCAGTATGACTACCGCTTCTGATTCAGGCATGTTCATGATCGAAGTTAATATGTCACTAGGTCAAATTTCTACTTGGGTATTAGATACCACCTGTGGTTCTCATATTTGCAATTCGTTGTAAGGACTAAAGGGAAGTAGGACTCTTGAAAAAGATGAGGTGATTCTACGTATGGGCAATGGAGCAAGGGTTGCGGCCATATCTGTAGGATCATTTAGTTTACATATGCCTACGGGTAAGACTATTATTTTGAATAATTGTTATTATGTTCCCTCTATTATGAGGAATATTGTTTATATCCCTATGTTGGATTTGGAAGGTTTTTCATTTATTATTAAGAATAATGAATGTTCTATCCTTAGAGATAATGTTCTTTATGGACGTGGAATTTTAAATAATGGTCTGTATGTATGCGACGTAGAGCATGATTTACTTCAGAGTGAACAAACTAATAAAAGAAAATGAGATGATGAAAATCTGACCTATTTATGGCACTATAGGCTAGGTCATATTAGTGAAAATAGACTACGGACATTGCAAAAGGAAAGGTTACTTGACCCCTTTGATTTTGAATCATATCCTATATGCGAGTCTTGTCTATTGGGTAAAATGACCAAATCTCCATTTAGTGGACATGGAGAGAGGGCTGCAGATTTGCTAGGATTGGTACACACAGATGTATGTGGACCAATGTCTACGCATGCCATAGGTGGAAGCCTTTCATAGATGATAGATCTAGATTCGGATATGTGTATTTGATGAAACACAAGTTTGAAGCCTTTGAAAAGTTCAAAGAATATAAACATGAAGTGGAGAAACAAACCAAACACAGTATTATAACTCTTCGATCAGATCGAGGTGGTGAATACTTGAATGGAGAGTTTCTAGATTATCTCAAAGAAAATGGTATAGTCTCCCACTGGACTCCTCCATATACTCCACAGTTAAATGGGGTATCTGAAAGGAGAAATCGAACTTTGTTAGACATGGTTCGGTCCATGATGAGCTATGCGAATCTTTTAGTATTCCTATGGGGTTATGCATTGGAAACCTCAGCATATTTACTGAATAAGGTGCCTTCCAAATCTGTTCCTCAAACTCCATATGAGATATGGAAAGAAAGGAAACTGAGTCTTAAACACGTTAAGATTTGGGGATGTCCAGCTTATGTCAAGAAAGTTGACCCAGATAAGCTGGAATCTCGATCCGTAAAATGTAGTTTTGTGGGATATCCTAAAGAGACTTTGGGGTATTACTTTTACACCGATCATCGGGTGTTTGTCTCCAGACACGCTACCTTCTTGGAAAAGGAGTTTATCCTTGAAGGAAACAGTGGGAGCAAAATTGAACTTGATGAAGTTCAAGAAGCACAAACTACTACGGATCAAGTGGAAATACCTATTCAGACTGAACAACCTTCTGTGGAACAGCCCATTCGTAGGACAGGGAGAGTGTCTCGCCAACCTGAGAGGTACTATGACCTTGTCATTGAGAATGGCAATGAGTTGTCAATCATTGATGATGACGACCCTGTGACCTATAATGAGGCTATGAGTAGTGTTGACTCAGAGAAATGGCATAGTGCCATGAAATCCGAAATGGAATCTATGTATACCAACCAAGTATGGACTCTGGTTGAGGCGCCTGAAGGTGTTAAACCTATTGGGTGCAAGTGGGTATACAAAAGAAAGATTGGAGCAGATGGCCAGGTGGAGACCTATAAGGCCAGGCTCGTGGCAAAAGGATTCAAACAAAGGCAAGGGATTGACTTTGATGAAACTTTTTCGCCTGTAGCCCTGTTAAAATCAATTCGGATTTTGCTTGCGATTACTGCTTACTACGACTATGAGATCTGGCAAATGGACGTGAAAACGGCCTTCCTCAATGGGGAACTTGATGAGGAAGTGTATATGACACAGCCAGAGGGTTTTCTTTCCAAGGGAAATGAACACCTAGTATGTAAGCTGCTGCGAACCATATATGGTTTAAGGCAAGCTTCTCGTAGATGGAACATCCGTTTTGATGAGACAATCAAAGAGTTTGTTTTTATCAAAAACATAGATGAACCATGTGTCTACAAGAAGGTTAGTGGGAGCGCGGTAACATTTCTTGTATTGTATGTGGATGACATACTTCTTATAGGAAATGATATACCGATGCTACAATCAGTCAAAGTATGGCTATCAAAGAACTTCACCATGAAGGACTTGGGAGAAGCATCCTACATTCTCGGTATGAAGATCTATAGAGATAGATCTAGAAAAATGATAGGTCTTACCCAGGGTAAATACATCCAGAAAGTGCTTAAAAGATTTAGCATGGAAAACTCCAAAAGAGGTCTCATACCGATGAGCCATGGAGTGTCCCTTTCCGAAAAAATGTCTCCTAAAATACCTGAGGAAAGAGAGCGTATGAGTAAGATTTCTTATGCTTCTGCAATAGGATCTATCATGTACGCGATGTTATGTACAAGGCCTGATGTTGCTTATTCAATTAGTGTGACGAGCAGATATCAGTCCAATCTAGGTGAAGACTACTGGAAAGCAGTGAAAAACATCCTTAAGTACTTGCGAAGGACTCAGGACATTTTTCTTGTTTTTGGTGGTGAATCTGAGTTGAAAATAGAGGGTTATACTAACTCTAGTTTTCAATCAGAAAGTGATAGCAAATCCATGTCAGGGTACGTGTTTACTCTGAATGGTGGTGCGATTAGTTGGAAGAGTTCCAAACAGTCTACAACGGCTGATTCCACAGCGGAAGCAGAATATATAGCTGCAAGTGAGGCTGCAAAAGAAGCCGTTTGGATGAGGAAATTTGTTTCTGAGTTGGGAGTTGTTCCTAGCGTTGAAGAGCCTATTGTGTTGTATTGTGATAACAACGCAGCAATAGCACAAACCAAGGAACCTAGGTCTCATAAAAGTTCCAAACATGTCCTTCGGCACTTTCATCTGATTAGGGAGATTGTTGAAAAAGGAGATGTCAACGTCGAGAGAGTTGACACACATAACAACATAGCAGACCCTTTAACAAAGCCACTCTCTCAAAATCACTTTGATCGTCATAAAGACAGGATGGGTATTAGATACCAGAGTGATTGGCTTTAGTATAAGTGGGAGATTGAAAGAGATATGTCCTAAGTCCAATCATGTATGAGGATTTAGGAATAACTTTTATGTAGTCTGTTTTGATTTCATTGATATTAATAAAAGACTTGTTTTGTTTTTATTACGGGCTCTATCTATTTTAAGTGTTTGAATAAGATATACCACAGTTTAGAGTAAAGCTTTTTATGGATTATGCTGAGATCATAATAATGAGACCTAAAAGATGATAACTCTAAACTTAAAAAGTTCCTGGTCATAGGATTACTAACTGGTAATTAATAATCCGCAAAGATTGGTACATACTATGCTTGCTTCATTATGAAGGATGTCTGTTCTCATAGACATTTGTGTGGTGACACTATAGCTAGTATGTAGGTGCTTATTATTGAATAAGTTCACTGAACATGACTCGCACAGTTGAACAACTGATGGAGTTCATTCACGTGTCAGTAGTTGTTCACATAGTAATAGTTGTACAAGTATCCTTAGACTTGAGGTCATTATAGTAATCTTGTGTACACTGAACTATGCTTTGGTTTAGTTCTTAGCCTCTAGGGACAATTATAAGGGCTCTACTGGGTATAGGAATTTGTATACGAAGATAGTGTATGATCAATAAAGGATCTACCCCTTCCAATGAAGGAAGAGAATGTTCAATGCTGATCCACTTATGCTAGTTCAGGAATCTCTGGCCAGAGTGAATGAAATTAGAAAGGAGTTTCTAATTTACATTAAATAAGAACTAAGCATACTGAATGGGAAAACAAGTGATTAAATAAGATAGGCTTGACACAAGTTCCATGCCTTATATTTAATCGTGACATTGCAGGGTAGAAGGAATTGATTGTACGGTAACTATTCACTGAATAGGTTCTTGGTATTCTAAGCAGTGAATTCGTATTATCCGGATAGTCGCGATATGCTGAGAAGTATCCCTCACGATGTAGAATAAATATGATTAATTAATTAATCATATTTAATGAATTAGAGAATTTATATAAATAATGATAAAATAGTTTTATTATTATTTATTACTACTACCGGCTTAATATTGAACCTACAGGGTCACACCATAAAAGAGAATGATTTAATGGTGGAGGAATTAATTAATAATGGCTGATAATTATTTATTTATGAAATAAATAATTAATTGGCAAATTTAATAGTTGATTAAATGAGATTTAATTGATTATAAATTAATTAAGAAAAGTTCTTAATATTATTAATTAAGAATTTAATTTTTAGAAATTAAATCAAGAGAGAGAATTATTTCTAAAGTGTTTAGGAAAAGAATTAATAATTAAAAGATGTTTTAATTATTAGTGAGAATAATAAAGGGTTAATAATAATAATATTTTATGGGAAATTTTCATCTGAAAATTTTGCCTATAAATATACCATTATAAACCCTATTTTTGCCTCAACCCAAAGATTTACAAAATCCTAATTCCCTCTCCACCTCCTCCTCCTTCATTACATCGTTTTCTTGGTGGATACCGGTGGAGTGCTTCACACTTGAGTAGCAGCTGCTAAGGATCCCCGCTCGTTGTTTTGGATCGCTTTTAAAGGTTAGAAATCGATCTCTCAATTTAATTCATGATCTGTATGCATATTATATGGATTTTATATCGTAAAAATTGTTTTACCATGCTTCCGTGATAGATAAAATCCTACATGTTGAACATGCGTATTCACTTTTGTTTTTACAAAGAATACGCATGTTCAATATGCGTATTCACAAAAAAACAAAAAGTGAAAATGCATGTTGGACATGCGTATTTTTTGTTAAATTTTAAAAATCAGAATCTGCATCCCTCACATGCGTATTCAGTGGGTAAAAAGGGGGGAACATTCCGCCAATACGCATTTGGGGAACGGTCTACAATAATCGTTTGTTGTAGACCATTTTATAACAAACGGTTTTTCCACCGTTGGATGGGGGAATGGGTGGCTGGGATGAGGGACGAACCGCAAAAAATTTCCACGATTGGTAGGACGGACCGCTGAAAATTTCCGCGGTTGGTAAGATTTGCTCCCTTATCCCAGCAACCCAACAACCTCCATTCACCACACAAATAACCAAAATCCACAACAAAAAATCTACTTGGAGAGTGACCAATTTAGGCGACTTTGGGGCATTTTCATCAAGAAATTCAAGTACTTTTGTCAATTCAAGGTATATTTTTTTTCTTCAATTTCACATTTTCATAATAGATAATTTATTTGCTCGTATGTTTCGTCATAAACGTCAAAATGAAAAAAAGAGGCTATTGATCATAATTTACATCTTGATGATTTAAATACTAGTGAAAAAACCTAAAACCCCTGTATTTGTTGAAGATGGTGATTTTGTAGATAAAAATGAGGAATTTATTAATTTAGATGACGATTTGGTTGATGTTGAGGATGAAAATGAGCTTGAAATTGATAATGATAATGTTGAGGGTGAGGATGAAGATGATAATGTAGAGGATGCAAATATGTATGAAAATATTGATGGGGGAGTTCCATATTTGAATCATATTTTTTCAAAATGTGGATGAGGCCGGTCATTTTTTAGGGCTTATGCTTTGCGATATGGATCTGCGATTAAAATTCAAGCGAGCCATCGTAATAAAGACAACGAGATATATGTTCGTTTATATATTTGTAGGCTTTATAGAAAAAATGTCATCGACGAGATTAGTAAAAATAAACAGCGTAGAGAGGTTCTTCCTAAAAGTGAGTGCAAGGTGAGGATGTATGTCAATTATCAAAAGAAAAAACGTCTTTGGGAGGTAACTAGCCTTGAATTGGTACACAACCACGGTCTTGTTGTAACGCCCTCCAAACCCAGGTCAGAAGTTTGGGGTCCACAACAGACACACACACACACACACCATATTTAAACCTATATATAAAATGTTATATGCATTGACCCTTCTTTACACAACCACGGATCGCAACAGGTTAAAGTATGAAAACAAGCCATAACCTTAACTTTTATTACATCGTACCAAATCCCAACTAGTTCAACTTACGATTGATAATGATATCGTTCTTACAATCTTACATAACTCATTTACAATATAAAGCTCCTACTAGCTCGATCCAACTTAACCATGAACCCTAGCTCGCACACTGGACAGGGAATCCTCGTTACCCACAATTTCCTTTTCAACTGTTGAAAACATAAAAAATATTTGCAAGAGTGAGATAACTAACTCAGCAAATCATAATAGCAATAACTGAGGTTAAACAATAACCAATTGAAATGATTCAGAAGAATCAAGTTTCTGAAAGCAACGATTAGAATTGGATATTCACTTTTTATTTTAAAAACCAAGGTTAGGCTGCTGATCAGTCACGCACTAACCCCGAGTAAGGCTCCCAGTTTGCTCTATATACTGGATCCAAGGCACACATTGGCCTATTATGACCACGAATCTGGTCCGACCACGAATCTGACCCACATTTATAAAACCATCCAATTCTAAAATAATTCAATATAATAACCAATGTAATTCAATAAGCTGAATCATAAACAACATTTATCTTGAAGCATAGGGTGATTCACAATACCATGAAGGTATAACAAGGAATTCAAAAAGATAGGCTTTCAATCAAGGAAAGAATCAGAAAGTAGAAGACCAAGGGTTCAAGGGTTCCAAGGATTTA
Organism: Apium graveolens; assembly: GCF_009905375.1. Taxonomy (NCBI): domain Eukaryota; kingdom Viridiplantae; phylum Streptophyta; class Magnoliopsida; order Apiales; family Apiaceae; genus Apium; species Apium graveolens. The sequence goes on from NC_133650.1 coordinate 69,099,694, forward strand.
TCTTCTGTTATACAAGGAATAAGGGTTGGTATGTCAAGCAATTCAATATCAGAAATCAGTATGTGGTAGATATGTATTTGTGGAGTAGTATCGTATGTGTCTGGCTCGTATCCGAGAATTCAATAATCAATGGTTTATGAAGAATAAGGCTTATGGCTCAAGATCAATAAGAATCAGGGTTCAAGATTGAATAGTTTAAAGCGCTTGCAATATAAAACAGGATTTATTTTGAATACTAGCAACATGTTATGAGAAAGTTTGAAAATATTTGTAATATATCTTGAAGAAAGGTTCAGAAATACTTGTCTTATCATAGATGATTTCCAACTTTACTTGTACTCATCTAACAGTTTTACTCATCAATCACTTTCACTCTCCTTCTATGCCTTGCTTCTATTCAACGATCACTTGCTTTCTTTTTCTACACTTCAGTTCTATTTACTGATCACTGGCTTTCTTTTCTATGCCTCGCTTACTCTGCCAGGCATCACAAGTATCTATCAATACTCAATATCATACCATTCTAATCGTCACATAGACATCATAATCTTTTATCTAACCTTCGTTTTACCCAAATCCGATTTACGGATCGAAAGTTATGACTAAAACAGTCAAACAATAACCACATAGGCATATAACACATCAATCAGATAGCACGTAGCACATAGCATACAGGATATTCGATTAAAATAATTTTCAAAGAAGATTCGGGGTCAAAATGATTTTTCAGGTATTTAATACGAATTTTTGAACATTTTTCGGAATTAAAACGGGTCTCCGAATTATTTTATAATTAAATAATAGGGTTCGAACGCCCGAATATGAATTTAAAATAATAATTATCGAGCCTTGAAAATAATTTAAAATAATATTTTGAAGCTCAAGACTATTTTTTGGAATTTTTAAATTCAAATAAATATTTAAATCTAATTAAATAATTAATTAAAATTAATTAATAACTAATTACATTAATTAATCAATTAATATTTAAATTAATTGACTAATTAAATAATTAATTATCAACTAAAAATAATTAATTAAGATTTATTTTAGAATTAAAAATAATTTAAATAGCATTTTTGAAATTAAAATAAATAAATTAAAATAAATAATTTACAAAAGGTGTAAAGTGTAACTATTTAAAAGCTTATACGAGGGTGTAAATCGCAAGTTTAGAAAAGTTTGGTATAAAAACTATATCTTCCCTAAACTACAGGGGTACGAATGGTAATTTTACCATCACCGCCCCCAACCGCCGCTGTTCGCCGCCGAAAATACGCCGGCCGGCCACGCTGATCCCAGAATGGTCTGTAAAACTGCAGATTAATTCTTTACCAGGCCAAAAATCGTTTCACGTGATCAGAATTTGCAAACAAACAACATACTAGCCGTATTTTTAGTCGAAAATAAAGTACACCGCCGCCCTTATTTGTTTTCCGGCGAAGCCCGATTCAACCCTTCCAGGAACAGTTTGTTATCAATGAATACACAAATTTATTGTAGATCAAATAAGGAACATAGCCCACTCCTCAGATTCGACTAATAATCCTTAATGAAGAAACGCCTAATTTTCAATTGAAATTATTCAAGAACATAAACCCTAATTTATGAATCCAAGAATCAAACATCATTTTCTACATGTTATTGAACTCCAAATTTGACATATAATATACCAAAATGACCAGGAAGAAAAGATTTATACGACTATGCCATCAAATCATATCAACAACATCAAGAACAAAATTTCATAATTTAATCTTTTATTAATTCGAAATAAAATAATTAAATAAGAACAATACCTTGATTCCTGCACAAAAATGGATGGTTGATTCAGAAAGGTATTTTCGAGAGCTTCGATTTGATATATGGCACGCCCGAATCGGAGTTCGATAACGCCTTCGTTCGTAGGTTTGATTATGAAGAACACAACGTTTTTAGGGTTTTTCTCTGTCTTTTCTATATTTTTACTGATTGATTATGATTATACGAATAAAATAAAATAATAAAAGGGCTATATATATATGGAATATTGGTTCATGTTGGATCGCTTTGGATCGATAAATTAGTTACTTAGCCGCTAAGTAACTGCATAAACGATCCGATTTGATACCCGTATTGGATAATTATCCAAACCGGGCTTCTTATAAAATACTATATACGAAAATAATGTAATATTATCTCATCTTTTGAAAATACGGGTTTTGTTGCTTTATCGAAATGATTATCGTATCGAAAATTTTGCGCTGGGATGCGCACGGGTCAAACCGTAATCCAGATCGAAAAAGTCAAAACACGAAAAATGTCCGGAATTACCGGATTAGGTTAGAAAGGGGTTTTCGGAAGAGTTTCGGGTTGTAAAAACGGTTGAATTCAGACGATTTCCAGGTTTATAAAATAGTTTGTAATTATTCAGTAAATAATTATTAAATCTGTAAATCATTATAAAATCATATAACGATCCAAAAAATACCAGAAAAATATCACAATTATCTATATTTTATTCTGGACATATTAAAATTAACATACCCATATCTAATCACATATAAACATGTAAATATAAATATCAATCATCAGATAATTCACCAAAATTCACATAATAATCATTTATTGATGAAAATAATTACACGCGATATCCCGGATATTATATCATTCCCCTCTTAAAAGGATCCTGTCCTCAGAATCACACTAAGGATCAGATAATGATATATTCAAGTATCTCACTTCCATTTTCTCAGGTTGATCCCTCAACTTTACAACTTTTCATAATCTTTTACTCGCAGCATCACTCATTACTTAACAACCTCTCGCTTACATCATATTCTATCAGTTGCTCATATAACTCAACTCAAGTCTCCATTTTATATATAATGGAGCTAAATTACTCTTCCTGGGTATACACATATAGACACCTTATGAATATGCTAAACGTGTGGCGGTGAAGCCAATTTACTTACGCTTATCCTGTCTATTTTATTGTTTCAAAAGGATCAACATAATGCCTATTAATCCTCTTTTCTTTCTCATTCTAGTAATTCATGCTTACAAACGTTTGCAATAGTTACTGGTTGTTGAACCTCATTTCCACATGTTTTGTTGTTCAGTTAATCTAGTTTGTAATCGCTTCCAATTGTATTCGAGGCTCTTTAATCGTTCTCTTAATCTTCTTGTCCATTTGCGAATGATATACTGAAACCATGGCGTAAGCGATTTCTAACGTTCTCAAAATTACTCCAGAGTTAAGAACTGATGAGAAAATCTCGACTGAATATGATTGACACACAAACTTATCACCATATCTTATTTTCCTTGAATCATAATCGAGTATATTTGCCGAGCGAATATCTCTTACTACTTTGAAGAAAGTACACTAGCCTGGAGGCATCACCGACATAATCTAACCCATATTATCAATTATTTTAGTTCGAAGAAGTTCTCATAGGAGACTGACTGCAATGCTTTCTTTAACGACTAGTCACGTATAACGTTTATTCTTTCATTGTGCCATACCATCAGAACATCTTCTTTGACATCTATGTCTTGTATCATATTTTCAGAGTAGCTTGAATCCCTTAAGTTATCGTAGCCAAATTCCTATCTTTTAGTTCCGCCTTACTTAGTGCCCGTTCATCTAGGAGTGGTATATACTATTCTGGTTCGACATAATTCATCGTATTCTGAATACTCCTGTCAAATCTCAAATTAAACAATATTGATCATTTACAATCAATTTCTGGATCTGATGACGTACCACCATTTCTTCAAGCAACAACTAACCCACTTATTGGACAAACTACTTGCAAATAAAAGAGCAAGACTGGTTTTGGATAACCTATCAATAATAATTTAATTTACGCTTTCCTCACCTTTGGTTCTCGGGTGATTTAACTACGATATCTCTTGGCGAAACATATCTATCTTTATTTTTGAAATTCAACGGTTATAATAATCCATCTAGCCTTTGTTGCTCCGTCCTAATTCTTGGGTAGGTATAACATTTACTTACATGTTTTTCCCATTTCCTCTTCACGTCTGGTCACTAGATATTTTCTTTTAGCCCTCGGTACTTGATCGTACTCTTGGGGTGCATTCCCTATCTCAATTTACAAATATTTCCTAAATTTTTCACCTTATTTCTGTCTTTCATATTACCCATATCTTACCTATCTCCTGGCATATATAAAGTTTCTTTATCACCCTTTTGATTCCACTTCCTTTCCTATTTTCATTCTTCATTCTCATATCTCATTCAAAATTGAACTCTTGACATTAATACTCATTTTGATGTCATATCAAATTAGATATCAATATGAACTTTGATGCTCACGACATCCCATTCTGAAGTAAACATTAATCATCTATATTAATACCACTTTCGATATTTAACAACAACTTAAGTATCAACATCACTCAGAAACTGAATTAAAACTGTATCTCACACTTTATCTAACACATAAGTACTTGGTAAATCATTTATTGTATGATTATCAAAACAGTTTAGAAACAGGACGTCTTTTGATAAAACTTTATTGTAGATGATAAAATCTCTTTGACTGTCTAATAAAATCCATATTGGTGTAGTTATTAACCTCTGCTTTATTCCATCTCCCTTCTTCCTTTCCTTCCTTCCTTCTCGTTGCTTTATCTTAACTCTTTAGCTCTTGAAAACATTCTTCTCACTTGTCCATACAAATAACTTTTTATTTCTCTTGTCCATTATGAAGGGCATATTCATCCATGTAAAAAGTCACACATTTGCAGCAATTTCCAAATTCTACTGGCGTTCTTAATTTTCCCCAATTCCTCATTGCTTTGATTTCGAATTTGAAAGTCACATCAAAATTTTAATTAATCTAATTGGAATCGATTTCCATCTAACTGACCATTAATTGGTAAAATTAACCAGTTAACTCACTTAATTGATCAATTACACCAAGTGATGACTAGCTAAATGAAATCAAAGACCAATTATATATAGTCGAATTGGCTATAACAACCTCTTTCAAGAACCGAGATCACAACTATTTGGAGTATCAACATGAATATCAATAACACACGGAAGTATACTTTCTATTTTTAAGAGTAGGGTATTTTCCGAAAAATTTGAGCAGCATCTCCTTTATATTATCGACTACCAGTCGGGCTCAAGCCGACACCAACAATCAATCAAATAACCAACAATCAACCCTCGAATATACCAATCCACTGCCACTTTCTAAACTCACCATTTCACCAACTCATGTAATATAAATCAGTACAACCCATATCTCTAGTTCAACTTAAGATTATAGCGAACAATTCTTATTATACCATACTTTTTCTCATATTTCTGATTATAACAGAATATCACTACTGAGTATTATTTTTAATTATTCTAGAATTCTTTTAGTCCGTGTTTCAATTCAAGGCCTCTAATTAACAATTTATCCATCCTTGAAACATACACTTATTCTTATTAGTCAACTTATTCAACTTCTGATAACCAGCACCTGGTCTTAACCAACATTATCATAATCTTGTGAAAGAATTCATTTGGTTTTAAAGCATCACTTCTTAAAAATTATTGCAGTCAAACCACCATACCTTCATCTCCCCTTATGTCTTTCCATACTAAACCTTCTTCACTAGCTCATTTATAAGCATCAAACTTACCATAACTCACTTACTTGAGTGGGAAAGCCCAACCATCCTTTGATGAACACACTCAAAGTTTGTTCGTAAGTAGTATTTCTTCGATCTTGAACCTTCATGACAAATATCTCCCATATGTATGAGGTATGCTTCATCTCCACAACGCATTAATTGATTATTTGGTTATTATTAAAAAATTCTTCAATCACTTCAGTTGTCCAATCATTCATTTGCCTTATCCGATATATGCATCTTTATTTTCTTATTCCTCTAGCTAATTTACCTCATACGGTTCGCTAACTACTCCAATTCATGCCAAAATCTCATACTTGCAACGTACCATGTATACAGATTTCTACCTCTGATTTGATGTCCTCGTACAACCACGTCGTCAGCATAATGGTTCTTCTCTGCACGTATATGTCAACCATTTATTGGCTTGCAACTATCCACACTCATCATATAACTCCATCTACTACACGGGTTTATTTCACTTCCTTTTAAAACATTCAAAGAATAGACCTTACACAAGAAGGAATTTGTGTATATGATTCTGATTGGAAACCTTTTGTAAGGGATAAAAGTACAAGGAAACAATCGGAAGGATCCATAAATTAACAAATCATGATTGAAGAAGAAATAATGAATAATGATTTAGATATGAATGTGACAACCATATTTGTACTCAAGATGGCCAGTCTTTCATACTATATGGCATACAACACATGATTAGGTGGCGTCCCACCAGACTTTTTATCCTTTCGACAAAGCGTCACATCATAACACTGCTTGTCCCAATCAGAAAGCAATATCTTGAAGGAGGAATGATTTGAAAGGGATTCAACAATTTTCTTGTCATCTTTTAGAGCTGATCATGAAAGAAGTTCATACTTTACTCGAGATTCATAAGAAAGAAGAGTATTATAGAAAAGAATGATAGCATTGGTCGCCATCCACATTTCATCTATTTACATCTTCAACGCTGATTCGATCAATATATTCCAATCCGAGTCACATATTAACTTCAGAAAGTTCTCTGAAATGCCTTCTTAAATTGATCATTAGAATAAATTCCCATTTATTAGGTCTTGTATCTTTAGCGTCGCGCTTCCATGTTCAATATTTCTATAATTCGACCCTATTTGCACTCTTTACGAGATTTACAATCACAACTTCAAATTTCGCTTACACTACTGATCATTAAACATATCTATTCCTTTGCTAATAACATTCTTCCTTTAGAAAGTCTGGAGATTTCCTTAATCTTCTTTGCTCGTACTCGACCTCTCGTGAATCGACGTATTCTTTGGACCCTAATCGTCTCAAAAATTGGATGAATAGTTTCTCCGTACATTGATTCTGTAGTTAAACTTATCAAGCAATAATTGTACTCCTGTTAGGAACAATCAAATTTTCTCCATAATAGCGGGTCCACTTGGCCTTCTAAATGAACCATACTAACTTCTTGAACAAGTATCCTTCTGGATAATCTGAATCTTATAACAAACAAGAAACTCAAGTAGTAGTTTGACAACCAAGTTTTTAAAACTTGTTTTGTTCAGAGGATTTTTAGAAAAATTATGTTAAGAAAATCTCTTTTGAAAATTGGTTTAAAATTTTGAAAATCATACACCTGGTCGTCATTACTATATGAGTTGGTTGTCGTCCTTCTCAACAACTACAAGGTATCAAGTTAGGGAAACAATCAGGTAAGAGCCCATTCATTTCCATATATCTATATCTTCTACCCTTTATTGGGTCCATTTGCCTTCATTGGTTGCCAAAAACTCCAGTTATCGTTGCATACTATCTTATTCGTAACTTCACTTCTAGTCTTCCATACTAGTAACATTCCCATCATCATCTCTTACGATTACTAAGTATATCAAATATATCCAGTAATCATCAGATCTATTTTATAACACCAGGTCGATTTATATCACATTACTTCTATACGTATCATGTTTGGTCATAACATCATCATCTAATTCCAAGAAAACTCTCGATCTCCAATCCTCTCAAATTTCTTTAAAGATCCATCTAGCTTACTCCACAAGATAATCATGAGTGGCATACTCATTAGTAGCTCCATATAAACCTGGTAGCAGCTATCCTCCGGAACACACGAATCCTCTCTTTAGGTTTCTTCTTACCCTTCTTAATATATCGTGTATTCACCATATGCTTTAGCTCTCGAATCCATCCTCCTGGGTGCTGTTACTTCATAAGATGGATTTTCAACTGATGGTATAGAACAAGGTATAGAGTAGACAGAAAAGATGCACTCACAGTTGAATATCCGATAGAACCAGAATTAGCATGTGGGGAATTCTCGAATAGATAGTCTCGCATCAAGGGATGGGATAATAACATGAAAAGGTGCAATCGCCGCAACAGGATGTGACATGGCTAACACCGATGGACAAGTAGGGCGTGAATCAGATGAGGGTCCTCCGACTGAATGCTCCAAATGATCAGACGATACCGGAATAAAAAAATCTGCCATCGCTGCTATCTGAAAATCGCGTCGCCAGATAAGAATCTCGAATCTCATGACGAATCATACCAAAACTATTATACAGTCGCACTCAACCTCTCTACGTTCTATTTTTCTATTTCTTAATCCTAATCCTAACCCTCGATCCATTCTCGACATTCTAAGCTTATTTCAGTGACCTATAACCTGTGGCTCTGATACCAAACTGTAACGCCCTCCAAACCCGGGTCAGAAGTTTGGGGTCCACAATACACACACACACACACACCATATTTAAACCTGTATATAAAATGTTATATGCATTAACCTTTCTTTACACAACCACGGATCGCAACAGGTTAAAGTATGAAAATAAGCCATAACCTTAACTTTTATTACATCGTACCAAATCCCAACTAGTTCAACTTACAATTGATAATGATATCATTCTTACAATCTTACATAACTCATTTATAATATAAAGCTCCTGCTAGCTCGATCCAACTTAACCGGGAACCCTAGCTCGCACACTGGACAGGGAATCCTCGTTACCCACAATTTCCTTTTCAACTGTTGAAAACACAAATAATATTTGCAAGAGTGAGCTAACTAGCTCAGCAAGTCATAATAGCAATAACTGAGGTTAACCAATAACCAATTGAAATGATTCAGAAGAATCAAGTTTCTGAATAAGCAATGATTAGAATTGGATATTCACTTTTCATTTTAAAAACCAAGGTTAGGCTGCTGATCAGTCACGCACTAACCCCGAGCAAGGCTCCCAACTTTGCTCTATATACTGGATTCAAGGCACGCATTGGCCTATTATGACCACGAATCTAGTCCGACCATGAATCTGGCCAACATTTATAAAACCATCCAATTCTAAAACAATTAAATATGATAACCAATGTAATTCAATAAGCTGAATCACAAACAACATTTATCTTGAAGCATAGGGTGATTCGCAATACCATGAAGGTATAACAAGGAATTCAAAAAGATAGGCTTTCAAACAAGGAAATAATCAGAAAATAGAAAACCAAGGGTTCAATGGTTCCAAGGATTTGTCTTCCGTTATACAAGGAATAAGGGTTGGTATGTCAAGCAATTCAATATCAGAAATCAATATGTTGTAGATATGTATTTGTGGAGTAGTATCGTATGTGTCTGGCTCGTATCTGAGAATTCAATAATCAATGGTTTATAAAGAATAAGGTTTATGACTCAAGATTAATAAGAATCAGGGTTCAAGGTTGAATAGTTTAATGCGCTTGCAATATAAAACAAGATTTATTTTAAATACTAGCAACATGTTATGAGAAAGTTTGAAAATATTTGTAATATATCTTGAAGAAAGGTTCAGAAGTACTTGCCTTATCGTAGATGATTTCCAACTTTACTTGTACTCATCTAACGGTTTTGCTTATCAATCACTTTCCTTCTCCTTCTATGCCTTGCTTTTATTCATCGATCACTTGCTTTCTTTTTCTACACTTCAGTTCTATTTATTGATCACTGGCTTTCTTTTTTATGCCTCGCTTACTCTGCCAGGAATCAAAAGTATCTATCAATACTCAATCTCATATCATTCTAATCGTCACATAGACGTCATAAGCTTTTATCTAACCTTCATTTTACCCAAATCCGATTTACGGATCGAAAGTTATGACTAAAATAGTCAAACAATAACCATATAGGCATATAACACATCAATCAGATAGCACGTAGCAAATAGCATACAGGATATTCGATCAAAATAATTTTTCAAAGAAGATTCGGGGTCAAAATGATTTTTCAGGTATTTAATACAAATTTTTGAACATTTTTCGGAATTAAAACGGGTCTCCAAATCATTTTATAATTAAATAATAGGGTTTAAACGCCCGAATCTGACTTTAAAATAATAATTATCGAGCCTTGAAAAAATAATTTAAAATAATATTTTAAAACTCGAAACTATTTTTCGGAATTTAAATTCAAATAAATAATTAAATCTAATTAAATTATTAATTAAAATTAATTAATAACTAATTACATTAATTATTCAATTAATATTTAAATTAATTGACTAATTAAATAATTAATTATGAACTAAAATTAATTAATTAATTAATTAATTAATTAAGATTTATTTTTGAATTAAAAATAATTTAAAAAGCATTTTTGAAATTAAAATAAATAAATAAAAACAAATAATTTACAAAAGGTGTAAAGTGTAACTAAATCCATCTCCCAGACTCTCACCCACATTTTCTCGCACCTTTGAAGTATCCTGTTTAAGTATGGTTTTACAATTCAAAAATTTTCCTCAGATTTCTTCATCGTATACGAAGGTACAAAACAGATAATTTGAAGTTGTGATGATAAACCCTAATTTTGTTTTGGGGTTTTTAAAATTTTTGTGTAGGAAACCTGTTCGATGTTTTATCTCAAAGAATCAGGGGTTTGAATTGGGGCATGCAACCTGTTCGATATTTTGTCTCGGAGTAGCAGGGGTTTGAATTGGGGCACGCAACCTGTTCGATGTTTTATCTCAGAAAATCAGGGATTTGAATTGGGGCTTTTCAGAATTAGGATACTGGCGGGAAAGATTGGGTTTGGGGTGTCGAAATGAGTGCAATATGAGAAGAAGCGTCTTACGACAACTACTTTTGGCTAATGTGAATATGTAAGTCCCATGTGAATCAAACCATGGGCGGAGGTATTGTCTCGCTTACTTTTATTTTATCTACTTTTATATATCATTTTTTATAATTTTTTACTTAGGTCACACATATTTGTGCACACACAAGCCAAGGGTCTTTTGAGGAAACAGCCTCTTCATTCTTTCGAATGAGGGTAAGGCTGCATACTGTACACCTTCCCCAGACACTGCCATAGCGGTATTATTGGGTATGATGATGATGATGATGATTTTAAAGTTTATACGAAGGTGTAAATCACAAGTTTAGAAAAGTTTGGTGTAAAAACTGTATCTTCCCCAAACTACAGGGGTATGAATGGTAATTTTACCATTTACCACCCCCAACCGCCGCTGTTCGCCGCCGGAAATACGCCGGCCGGCCACGCTGATCCCAGAATGGTCTGCGAAACTGCAGATTAATTCTTTACCAGGACAAAAATCATTTCACGTGATCAGAATTTGCAAACAAACAACATACTCGCCGTATTTTTAGTCGATAATGAAGAACACCGCTTCCCTTATTTGTTTTCTGGCGAAACCCGATTCTAGGAACAGTTTGTTATCAATGAATACACAAATCGATTGTAGATCAAATAAGGAACATAACCCACTCCTCAGAATCGACTAATAACCCTTAATGAAGAAACGCCTAATTTTTAATTGAAATTATTCAAGAACATAAACCCTAATTTATGAATCGGAGGATCAAACATCATTTTCTACATGTGATTGAACTCCAAATTTGACATATAATAAACCAAAATGACCAGGAAGAAAAGATCTATACGATTATGCCATCAAATCATATCAACAACATCAAGAACAAAATTTCATAATTTAATCTTTAATTAATTCGAAATAAAATAATTAAATAAGAAAAATACCTTGATTCCTACATAAAAATGGATGGTTGATTCAGAAAGGTATTTTCGAGAGCTTCGATTTGATATATGGCACGCCCGAATCGGAGTTCGATAACGCCTTCGTTCGTAGGTTTGATAATGAAGAATGCAACGTTTTTAGGGTTTTTCTCTGTCTTTTCTATATATTTACTGATCGATTATGATTATACGAATAAAATGAAATAATAAAAGGGCTATATATATTTATGGAATATTGGTTCTTGTTGGATCGTTTTTGATCGATAAATTAGTTACTTAGCCGCTAAGTAACTACATTAATGATCCGATTTGATACCCGTATTGGATAATTATCCAAACCGGGCTTCTTATAAAATACTATATACGAAAATAATATAATATTATCTCGACTTTTGAAAATACGGGTTTTGTTGCTTTATCGAAATGATTATCGTATCAAAAATTTTGCTCCGGGACGCGCACGGGTCAAACCGTAATCCGGATCGAAAAAGTCAAAACACGGAAAATGTCCGGAATTACCGGATTAGGTTAGGAAGGGGTTTTCGGAAGAGTTTCGGGTTGTAAAAACGTAAAACGGTTGAAGTCGGACGATTTCCGGCTTGATAAAATAGTTTGTAATTATCCAGTAAATAATTATTAAATCTGTAAATCATTATAAAATCATATAACGATCCAAAAATTACTAGAAAAATATCACAATTATCTATATTTTATTCTGGACATATTAAAATTTATATACTTATATCTTATCACATATAAACATGTAAATACAAATATCAATCATCAGATAATTCACCAAATTCACATAATAATCATATAATAATCATTTATTGATGAAAATAATTACACGCAATATCCCGGATATTACACTTGTTTCCCCTTGTAAGATGAATTTTGATACAACGTAAAAGACATGTCAACACCGCTACCCGTAGTTTGATTAAAACGCTTTATGATTCGGGGGTTCGTAATTGTCAAGTGATCAATGTGATTAGTAACATTCATGGAGGTAATGATAAAGTTGGTTTCAATGTTCAACATGTTAGGAATGTGTTAAGAGACGAGAGGAAGAAAAGGTTTGAGATTAGTGACGCCCAAGCGGGGTTGGACTTGTTGCATAGGTTGAATGAAGAAAGTGGTTCTAAATATTTTATTAGGACCGAAGTTGATGAAGAGAATCGTTTGAAGTGTCTAGTATGGATTGATCTGAGAAGTTTAATGGCCTACCAAAATTTTGGCGATGTTGTGGCTTTTGATACCACTTATCAGAAAATAGATATGTAATGCCACTTATCCCATTTATCGGAGTCAATCATCATTATCAATCGGTGATTTTAGGGTTTCCATTGATGCAGGATGAACACGCGTCGACTTTTGAGTGGATTCTTCGTACTTGGCTTGAAGGTGTGGGGAATAAGCCTCCATTGACTATAATCACAGATCATGATTGTTAGGAATATGTGTATTAGTTTGATGATAAGTTAAACAAAACACTTAAGTAGAAATCTAGTGTTTGTAGCCTCAACGGATAAGACCATCTTGGCTATCCGTTGAAGGAGTAGCTTTACTTAGCAATAAGTTTAGTATTGTAGCACATTTCATTCTGTGGTTTCAAGTTGTAATTCTTAGATGTTGTAGGAAATTATCAGTCATGTTGACTACTAATGGATATACAAATAGGAGGGCTAATTGTAAATATTTCATGCCTTGTAATTTTGTATAAGTGAAGAAGTATCAACGGATATTGAAGACCTTCAACGGATAAGAAACAAAGCTTCAACGGATGTCTCTAATGCTTCAACGGATAATATCCATCAACGGATAAGTGCTTCAACGGATAAAGACTTCAACTGATAATGCATCAACGGATAAAGCTTCAACGGATAAATCCTCAACGGATAAGGCATCAACGGATGAAAGCTTCAACGGATGCTTAGTTTATTAGCAGTTGATAGTGACAATTCACAAGCTGACAGAGGCACATGGGTTGACAGAGACAAACTGGAATGTGGAAGCCTCTAAGAGGAATCAAGAAAATGCAGCATTTCCATTCTGATGCAAACAAGGAAGTATTCAAAGATTCACAGATTATCCTAGATTGCATTGGATAGAGAAATGAAGAAGAAACATGTGAAGAATCTTTTCAATTGTATTTTACAGTTTTGTCTTCACTTGTAAACTTGGTGATATATAAACCAAGTAGCAGCTAGTAATTAGATAAAAATTTTCCTGAGCTGTTTAGAAATATCCAGAGAGAAAATCATCTAGTTTGTACTAGGAAGCAACTGTGATTTAATTCTTTGAATCACAGATTTTATGAAATAACACATCTCTGGTGGAACAACAAATCCACCAGAAAAGTTTTTAAGTTCTTTGTGTTCTTTACATTTGTGTTTGAATATATATCTGTCTGTATCAGCTTCAAGCAATTCACACACATTTGTTCACTTAAACACTTAGCCTTAGAAACTACTCAAAACTTGAAAAAGTTTTGAGATTTACATTCAACCCCCCTTCTGTAAATCTCATTGTTAGTCAACTGGGAATAACAATTGGTATCAGAGCAAGATTTTAACATACAAAGAGTTTAAAGATCTATTCTGCTAACATCATGAGTAAGAAGGATATTGGTGTAAAGATTCCAATCCTGGAAAGAGATAACTATCATCACTGGAAGGTGAAGATGCATTTACATCTTCTCTCTCAAGATGAAAGATACATCAACTACATTGAGAATGGTCCTCACATCCCACACAAGGTGGCCACAACTTCTACTGCAACAGTTGCTGTTGGACAGTCTATTCCCAAGCCAAAGGCAGAATGGACTGTTGAAGATATTGAAGAAGTCCACAAGGACAAGAAAGCCATGAACATTCTGTTTAATGGCCTGGATCAAGATATGTTTGACAATGTCATCAACAGCCAAACTGCTAAGGGAATTTGGGATACTGTGCAACTTATCTGTGAAGGCACTGAGCAAGTTAGAGAAAACAAAATGCAGCTTCTCATTCAACAGTATGAATATTTTCATTTTGAAGAAGGAGAATCATTGAATGATACCTTCAACAGATTTCAGAAACTATTGAATGGATTAAAGCTGTATGGGAGAGTGTACCAAGTCAAGGACTCCAATTTAAAATTTCTAAGGTCTCTACCTAAGGAATGGAAGCCCATGACTGTTTCTCTAAGAAATTCTCAAGATTATAAAGACTTCACACTTGAAAGATTATATGGAATTTTGAAGACTTATGAACTTGAGATGGAGCAAGATGAGCTGCTGGAAAAGGGAAAGAGAAAAGGAGGATCAGTTGCACTTGTAGCTGACAGTGAGAAGGTTGAAGCCAGGAATGAAGAAAAGACAATGCCAAGTCTCAAAATTGGCACAAGCAAATCAGAATCAAGCAAGGGTAAAGAGCAAGTAGCTGAGGATGAATACAATTCCAGTCAGGATGACTCTGATGATATTGATGAACATCTGGCTTTTCTGTCCAGGAGGTTTGCAAAGATGAAGTTCAGGAAAAATACAAAATTCACTAAGCCAAACAAAAACATGGTGGACAAATCCAAGTTCAAATGTTATAACTGTGGCATGAGTGGACACTTTGCAAGTGAGTGTAGGAAGCCAACCTCTGATAAAAAGAAATTTGAGCAAGTTGATTACAAAAAGAAATATTTTGATTTGCTCAAACAAAAGGAAAGAGCTTTTCTCACTCAAGATGATTGGGCAGCAGATGGGGTCAATGAAGATGATGATGTGGAATATGTCAACCTAGCCCTGATGACTAATTCTGATGAAAATGAAACTAGTTCATTAAGCAACCAGGTAATTACTACTGATCTTTCTCAGCTTTTTAAACATGAATGCAATAAAGCCATAAATGATATGTCCAATGAATTATATCATTTACGTGTTTCTCTTAAATCACTAGCTAAAGAAAACACTAGGATCAAAGAAAATAATATGTTTTTAAGTGATAGGAATGCTGTGTTAGAGAGTCAGGTAATTGAGCTTGAAAAGATTAAACTTAAATGCTTGACTGTTGAGAGTGAACTAGAAGAAGCTGTTAAGAAAGTAGAAATTCTTTCTAAACAGTTAGAAAGTGAGCAAGAGGTAATCAAGGCCTGGAAAACATCTAGGGATGTTGGTGTTCAAATTGCCAAGGTTCAGGGAATTGAATCATTCTGTGAGGATGCCTGAAAGAAAAACAAAAAGAAGTTAGAATTAATTGATGGATTGTCAACGGATGTGGAATCAACGGATGATGAAAGTTATCCGTTGAAGGAAGAAAAAGAGCATCCGTTGAAGGCTCATCAATTAAAACAGGCAAGTAATAAAAATCTTAATAAGAAGAATGATTTAACTCTCAAAAACTTTGTCAAAGAAGGAGCTAGCACATCCAAAGATGTCAGTAAGGTGAATATAGGACACATGACTTTAGATTAGCTGAAAAATAGGCTTAAGTTGGTTGAGGATAAGAAGGAAACTAAAAGAAAATCTAAAAGAAATGGGAAGGTAGGGATTAATAAATATAACAATTACACACCTGATAGGTATGCTCCTAGAAAAAGCTGTGTGCATTGTAAAAGTGTTAATCACCTATCTGATAATTGCAAATCTGTTAAAAATACTCCCATGCCTTCAAATCCCTCCATGCCTAACATGTCTATGTCACCTCTGCATGCTATGCCTGTTATGTCTCATCAGAATCCTCATGCACATTTTGCAAACATGCCATATATTAATAATCCTTATTTTACTGCATTTAGTATGCCTCACATGCCATACAATATGCCTATGTGGAATAACATGTTTGCACAATCTATGCCTTATCAATCAAATGTGCTAAATGATTCTGTGACTAACCCTATACTTCAACCAACCACATTTGAGATCAAGGCTGACCCAAAGTTACCTAAATCAAAAGATGCAGAAGGAATGAAGTCTAGGAAAAAGACTAAAAAGGCTGGACCTAAGGAAACTTGGGTACCAAAATCAACTTGATTGATTTTGTTGTGTGCAGGGAAAAAGAAGGAATCTATGGTACTTGGACAGTGGCTGTTCAAGACACATGACAGGAGATTTCACCCTGCTCACAGAGTTTAAGGAGAGAGCTGGCCCTAGCATAACCTTTGGAGATGACAGTAAAGGATTCACTATGGGATATGGCTTGATTTCAAGTGAAAATGTCATCATTGATGAAGTTGCATTGGTTGATGGTCTCAAACACAACTTATTGAGCATCAGTCAACTATGTGACAGAGGGAATACTGTTTCCTTCAATTCTGAAGCCTGTATTGTCACAAGTAAGAAGGACAATAAAGTGGTTCTAACTGGAGTTAGAAAAGGAAATGTGTACCTAGCTGACTTCAACTCTACAGATGCAGAATCCATTACTTGTCTTTTTAGCAAAGCAAGTGCAGTTGAAAGTTGGTTATGGCACAAGAAGCTATCCCATTTGAATTTCAAGACAATGAATGATCTAGTCAAAAAGGACTTAGTTAGAGGAATGCCTCTAGTGGAATTCACAAGGGATGGACTGTGTGATGCTTGTCAGAAAGGAAAGCAAAAGAAAGTATCATTCAGTAAGAAGCTTGAATCTGCAATTGATGAACCATTGCAACTGCTACACATGGATCTTTTTGGACCAGTCAATGTATTGTCAATTTCAAGGAAAAGATATTGCCTAGTGATTGTTGATGATTTCTCTAAGTTTTCATGGGTCTATTTTCTTGGATCAAAGGATGAAGCTAATGAAATCATTATCAATCATATCAAGCAAGTCAACAATCATCCTGATTTCAAAGTAAGGAATATTAGGAGTGACAATGGAACTGAGTTCAAGAATTCAACCATGAAGTTGTTCTGTGAAGAAAATGGGATCATGCATGAGTTCTCAGCTCCAAGGACCCCACAACAAAATGGTGTGGTGGAAAGGAAGAACAGATCACTAATTGAAGCTGCAAGGACAATGCTTGAAGAGTCAAAACTCCCAACTTACTTTTGGGCTGAGGCTGTTAACTGTGCATGTTACACTCAGAATATTTCTCTAATCAATCAGGCAAAAGGCATGACTCCCTATCAACTATTCAAGAGAAGAAAACCAACTTTAAACTTTCTGCATGTCTTTGGTTGCAAATGTTACATCTTAAGGAATCAATCTGATCACAAAGGGAAGTTTGATGCAAAGGCTGATGAAGGAATATTTGTTGGTTATTCTTTTGGAAAATCTTATAGGGTCTACAATCTAAGAACAAACATTGTCATGGAATCTGTGCATGTTGTGTTTGATGATAAAAAGATTGATGGCCTAACAGATGAGGGACATCATGAAGGACTCAAATTTGACAACATTGAGATATATTGTGATGATAGTGAAGATGAGAATGATGAAGAAGGCATCTCAAGAAGAATTCAGAATCTGCCTTTGGATAATGTACAGAATGCTGTATCCGTTGAAAGTCATAATTCAGCTTCCGTTGAAAGAAGCAATACAGCATCCGTTGAAAGACAAAGTGCATCATCCGTTGAAGTTCATAATGAAGCATCCGTTGATCACAGTCTGTCAACGGATAATCAATTCACTTCATCAGTCGATAGAGCTCCCAATTCCTTTCAAAGGATCAGCAACTCAAGGGGAGTTTCAACCAATCAACATTCTATCTCACATCATGACAATACTGAGGCAACCTCATCTAGAGCTAATCTACCACCTCAAAGGAAATGGACCAAGAATTACCCTTTTGAACTAATCATTGGTGATGCTACATCTAAAGTGCAAACTAGAAGGGCTACTCAAGATGAATGTCTGTATAGTAGCATTCTATCACAGGAGGAGCCTAAGAGAGTAGAAGAAGCTCTATTGGATCCAGATTGGATTTTAGCAATGCAAGAAGAGCTAAACCAATTTGAGAGAAACAAAGTATGGAAGCTGGTACCCAAGCCAAAGAACAAGAGTTCTACTGACACAAAATGGGTATTCAGAAACAAGATGGATGAAAATGGCATTGTCATAAGGAATAAAGCCAGATTGGTTGCTAAAGGCTACTCTCAACAAGAGGGAATAGATTTTGATGAAACATTTGCTCCAGTTGCCAGACTTGAAGCCATCAGAATTTTTCTAGCCTATGCAGCTAATGCCAATTTCAAAGTCTATCAAATGGATGTCAAGAGTGCATTTCTAAATGGGGAATTGGAGGAAGAAGTTTATGTAAGCCAACCTCCAGGATTTGAAGATCCAAATTTTCCAGACTATGTGTATTATCTGTTGAAAGCACTCTATGGACTAAAGCAAGCACCTAGAGCCTGGTATGAGACTTTGTCAAAATTCCTTCTAGATAATCACTTCACAAGAGGTACTGTTGACAAAACTCTCTTCTTTAGAAATGTTAATGGCTCTAAAATACTTGTACAAATTTATGTAGATGATATTATATTTGGATCTACAGATGATAAACTTTGTAAAAAGTTTGCTAAGTTAATGCAAAGTAAATATGAAATGAGCATGATGGGAGAGCTAACTTATTTTCTTGGTTTACAAGTTAAGCAAGTTAGTGGTGGAATTTTCATTAGTCAAACTAAAAATATTTATGATCTTTTAAAGAAGTTTGACCTAATGGATTGCTCATCTGCAAAAACTCCCATGGCCACTGCCACTAAACTTGAATTAAACAAGGCTGAAAAGTCTGTGGATATTTCAAGTTATAGAGGCATGGTTGGCTCACTTTTATATTTAACTGCTAGTAGACCTGATATAATGTTTTCTACATGTCTCTATGCTAGATTTCAAGCTGACCCTAAAGAATCTCACTTAGTGGCTATTAAAATAATTTTCAGATATCTCAAAGGGACTCCAAATCTAGGAATTTGGTACCCTAGAGAGTCTGGTTTTGATCTAATTGGCTACTCAGATGCAGATTATGCAGGCTACAAAATAGACAGGAAAAGCACAACTGGTACCTGTCAATTTCTAGGGAACAAGCTTGTATCATGGTTCAGCAAGAAGCAGAATTCTGTTTCCACATCAATAGCTGAAGCTGAGTACATTGCTGCTGGTAGTTGCTGTGCACAGATACTATGGATGAGGAATCAACTATTTGACTATGGTCTGACTGTTGACAAAATTCCAATATTCTGTGACAACACAAGTGCCATTGCCATTACTGAAAATCCAGTGTAGCACTCAAGAACCAAGCACATTGATATCAAGTACCACTTCATTAGGGAACATGTGATGAAAGGTACAGTGGAACTTCATTTTGTTCTAAGTGAAGAAAAGATTGCAGACATATTTACCAAGCCACTTGATGAATCAACATTCACAAGATTAGTAAGTGAGCTAGGTATGCTTAATTATTCATAATTCATGTCATCTATGTAATCTGCCTTGAAGCCTGAAATGAATTTGCTGCAAGAACAAAGTTGGCTTTAAGTAAGACTTATCCTATCAATGGATATTCCCTATCCGTTGAAAGCCAAAATTGTTCTATCAACGGATGTTCATTATCCGTTGAAAGACAAATACATTTCTGGTAATTTTATCCTTCAACGGATAAAATGGTGTTGATCATCAACGGATAACTATTTACCTTATCCGTTGAAGTGTCACATCAGTTACTATAAGTGGGTCACAGCCGTTGATTCTTTTACTCAACCGTTGATACAGATATACAGTGTTGTATGTATTTGTATTTAAGGTAGTTTTCAGAATTTCTACAGTTTTATTTATTCTTGAACGGATGTAACTTACTTAAAAGTATCATTTAATCATTTTATTTACGTTTTAATTCAAGAAAGTATAGAAGCCCATTGAACTCTTATTTTCACTTTACGCTTTCTTGCAATTCTTATTCTCCTTCTCTCCCAAAATTCTCAAGTTTTTCTCTGCAACCTCTACTCACAACAATGGCACCAGTAGTCAAAATTATGTCTCAAAAAGGATTTGTTTATGAAAAGAATAATTTCCTAGCCTTGGTTGAAAAGAATGAAGCCCATTCTGATTATCACAAGATGATGGACTTCATCAAAAACTGCAAACTAAGCTATGCAATGCTGGAAGCCCCAACCATCTACTGTGAGGTGATTGAGGAGATTTGGACAACTGCAGAGTTCAACTCCACAGATATGACTATTACCTTCTCTCTCAAAGGTAAGGACTATTGCATTAACTGTGATGATATACAATCTTGCTTTAAGTTGCCTGAGAATAATGCCATGACACCACACACTGATAAAGATGTATCTTCTATGCTAGATTCCATAGGCTATGCTTTTGATTCTGCTAGTTTAGGTAGTATTAGAAGGAAAGGCCTTAAGAAAGAATGGAGTTTTCTTGGAGATGCCTTCATTAAGGTTTTCTCTGGGAAGATTAGCAATTTTGATGCCATAACTTCATCTCTTGTTAATATGCTCTATATGCTAGTTTCTGATAGGTACTTTAATTTTAGCAACTGTGTTATGCTAGAATTAGGTTCCAGATTAGGTAACAAAGCTAATAGACCACATAACATCTACTATGCTAGATTCTTTATGTTATTGGCTAACCATGTTGCTGAAGGATTGGTTATATCAAATGAGAATAATAAACTCAAATGCTGGGCACAAGAGAAAAGGGTCCTTGCAGACCTTGTGATAATGAACCTCAACAGCCAGGTGCCATTGGTATATTTGCCAATCATGAATGCACCACAGGTAAGTGAGGTAAACACTTCTATAACTCCTACTATTTCCAACCCCATTGTTTCTTTGCCTTCTAGTGTGGCCATGGAATCTGTGTCTTTGTCCAAACAGGTTCCTGCCAAAGCCACCAAAACCAAAGTTTCAAAACTCAAGTCAAAGAAACCTACCTCTGTTGTTTCTCAAAAGACAACAGTTGTAACAACTACCATAAACCCTGAAGGGAGTGAACAGGGTGTGAGTGGTGAGGGGAGGGGTGAACATCAAGAAACCTCCCAGGATAAGGTAGGAGAGGTGAGTGGTACCCAAGCCAGCCAAGCCACAGTCTCTCAAAAGACTGTGGTGGTTCAAAAGGAGTCCAACACATCCCTAGTTGCATCCTCCCAAAAGGATGTAACTATTGAAAATAGTCCCCAACCAGGGACACAGAACAAAAGAGGGAGGGACACTGAAGCCACCCATTCACCAATTAAAGCCTTTTCAAGGAAGAAAAAGACCAAGACCCTAGTTTCCATACAAGGGACACACACATCACAGATACATCCACCTGTATCTGAGCCTTCACAAATTCAGCTTGATGTGATTCCAGCAAATGTGGAATCACAGCCCCATTCTCTCATAATAGAACCACACCAATCATCAAACTCTCCATCACCCTCTCTGGATGTGGATATGATATTCACATCAATTCCTGATTCTCCCTCATTAAAACTCAGGGAGGAGCCCCACTCAAAACCTGATGATCATCATCTTTTAGATGATTTGTTGGATCATCAGCCAATTCTTTCAGATGTAATTGAAGAATCTGTGTTACCTCACTTAAAATCAATTCCCACAGATTCAATAATTATATCACTTTCTATATCTACATCTTTTCCTTCTTCAACGGATATCTCTCATCCGTTGACAAGTGGTTGTTCTTCAACGGATAAGCTTAACAGCAGTTATCCGTTGATACCATCAGTTTCCACTTCAACGGATACTCCCTATCCGTTGATGGTCTCTACACACATAACAGAAACAATTCCAACTATAGAGGACATGGCTACTGTATAATAACTTTTAGGTTTGAGGGAAGTGAGTGATCTTTTGAGTGAGAGGCTGGGTTGCTCCCAGGCAAAAGGAGAGGTTGAGAGTCACCATATGCATGCTATTTCTTCCAGCATGGCAAAAGTGAGTGAGGGGAGTGCCACCTTAGAAGGTGAGGGTGAGGGTGTGAGGGTGTGTGTGAGCCAGGGGGAGCCCCTGATACAAGAAAATAGAGAAAATGAGAGAAAGGCAGGTACAAAAGCTATAAGGGTGGATCCAGCCATTGCTAGTGAGTCAATAAAAGTGGATGATGCAGAAAAGGAAAGACAATTTCAGCAACATTACAAAGCTGTAATTGATAACATTTCCTTGGATGCTGACACTTTTACTCATCCTGTTTTAGCCTATCAATTATTGGCTGCTCAGGGCAATGTGGAGGCAGAATAGACTTTAAACATTGTACACACTTCAGAATCTCTTCTCAGAGACAAAGCTGCTGTTAACAAGCTGCCTTCTCAAGCTGGTGAGCCATCTGAAGAATTTGGAGTAAATTCTAATGATGATGACTCTGATTCTTTGGATGAGAGCATGAACTTAGGGGGAGTAGCAGGCCCAAGTTCTGTTCCAGATCTTCCTGAATGGGCATGGGCAAAAGCATCAACACCAGGAGAGTTTGGTGTCACTTTGGTCAGACAAGTCATGACAATTCAGAAGGCCCTTCAGGAGACTACAAATACTGGTACCAGGGTAATTCTTCAAGCTCATCTGGAATCTCTGCATTTCTTGCAGTTGCAGCATTTCAAACAGAATCTAAGTGTGGATGAGCTCAAGCAGGATATTGCTGATCTAAAATCCTACAATGCTGAGAAGTTGGATTCAGTCATATCTTATGGTACTATGCAAGATTTGTTGGGGAGACTGAGGAAAGAATCTGATGCTGACAAGAGACTGGCCAGATTGGAAACCAGAGTTCAGATCAGTGAAGACTCTATGGTCACCATTCTTTAGAATCAACAAACTCAAACAAATCTACTCATGCAGCTGGCCAATGCACAAGGCTTGACCCCTACCCTTGATGATAACAAAAAGGGGGAGAATAAAGGGGAAGGGGAAGGAGAGCCATCAACAACAGTTTAAATTTCTCAAGTGCTAGTTCCTGTCATCACCACTTCTCCAATTATTCAAATCAAAGGAAAGCTTGATGGAATTGATCTAATCCAGATAGCAGCAGCTGAATTGCAAGTCAAAGAGCAAAGGAAGAAGATTGATGAAAAGATGCAACAAATATTTGGTTCTACAACTTCTCAATCACAATCTGTGAAGCATAGCATAAAAGTGGAATCAATTATTATGGAACTCAAGCCAGTAGGGAGGAATAAGGTTGGAGAGACTTCTTCCAAGGATCTGAAACCTATGGTTCTCAAGCCCAACAACAGATCCAATAAGGACTCTACAAAGAATCCTCTGAAAGAAGTGGATTTTCCTCTTCCAAAGGCTGATGAGGACAAGCTTTTGGGTAGAAGTATCTCATATCTCAAAGAGACCATGGATGTGGCTGTAAGGAGGAACATGGCTATTATCTTCAGAGAGGGAAAGAGCATATGTGTGATGCAAGGACATCCCAAATTCTCAATAGCCAAGAGGGAAGAAACCAGAAGGTTGAAGGAAGAAGCCAAACAGCTAAAGGCTGACAAAAGAGCACAAGAAAAGCTTGAAAAACAGCTAAAGTCAAGTCAGGCTGAAGAACCGAAAGAAATTGAAGACAAAAGTGAAGATGAAGCTATGGGGGACATGGTTGATACTGAGATGGAGGAAAGAAGTAAGGGAAGAGAAGAATGGCAGAAAGGGAGCAGAAAGAAGGTCAATGCAAAGAGAAAGATGGTAGATGAGACTGAAGAAACCCAATCAATATCCAAACCACTACCCTCTATTCCTGAACCCATTATGCCTGACCCCTTCATAAACATTCATGGTGAAACAATCATTCCCAAGGAGGAACCAATTGATTGGGACACCATCAAATTGCCCACCTTCCTAACCTCTTCTCCACCATCAAAGAAGCAGAAAAGAAGAATCAAATCAACACCCTCTAAAGCCTCAATCAAATTCACACAGAAGCCTAAGCCTAAACCTCAAGCCTCTAAGGATGATTATGTTCACATCTGTGACATAAAAGAATTTTCAGACATTGAACTCTATCTGGATGAGCTGGAGGAAGTAAGGGGAATAGCTGCCTACAGACAGCTACCGGAAAGACTAGTGTTTAAATACAAAGGAGATGGGGAAAGAACCTGGCCTCTTTACAGAATTCTGAATGAAGGCTACTCTACCTTGATTAGAGTCTACTCAGCCATACAAAGGGATTCTGGCTTTACCAGGACTGCCAAGACTGAGATTCTCAACAAGATTGCCAACATAAGGAAAACTTGGAGGGAGCCCAATGCTTTGCCTAGAACATTACTCATTCAAGAAAGAGGAATTACAATTCACAAATCACCTCATTGGTTGATGGAGTTCAGAGACAATAAAGGAGTCAGAAGATTTTTCAGAATTGAAGATCAGCTCAAGATTGCCAGTAATGAAACTCTCAAGGATATGCAATCTAAGTTAGACATCAATGAAGAAGATGAAGCTGAATTATACAGACAACTTCAACTTCAAATAGAGGAGAATGACAGGAGGCTAGGAAAGAAAACAAGGAATCAAAGGAAAAGAAACTAATCTGCTCAGGCTAAAGGAGCACCCTTGGAAACAATGTAATTCTTCAATACCATCTCAGCATATACATTTTTGTAGCACTTTTGAATTTCTGCTTTATTACAGTTTATATATTTATCAAGTGTTTTGTTATCATCAAGCTAAACCCAAATTTATGCCTATAGTTCTAGTAGACATAAATAGGGGGAGATTGTTAGGAATATATGTATTAGTTTGATGATAAGTTAAATAAAACACTTAAGTAGAAATCTAGTGTTTGTAGCCTCAACGGATAAGACTATCTTGGCTATCCGTTGAAGGAGTAGCTTTACTTAGCAATAAGTTTAGTATTGTAGCACATTTCATTCTCTGGTTTCAAGTTGTAATTCTTAGATGTTGTAGGAAATTATCAGTCATGTTGACTACTAATGGATATACAAATAGGAGGGCTAATTGTAAATATTTCATGCCTTATAATTTTGTATAAGTGAAGAAGTATCAACGGATATTGAAGACCTTCAACGGATAAGAAACAAAGCTTCAACGGATGTCTCTAATGCTTCAACGGATAATATCCATCAACGGATAAGTGCTTCAATGGATAAAGACTTCAACTGATAATGCATCAACGGATAAAGCCTCAACGGATAAGGCATCAACGGATGAAAGCTTCAACGGATGCTTAGTTTATTAGCAGTTGATAGTGACAATTCACAAGCTGACAGAGGCACATGGGTTGACAGAGACAAACTGGAATGTGGAAGCCTCTAGGAGGAATCAAGAAAATGCAGCATTTCCATTCTGATGCAAACAAGGAAGTATTCAAAGATTCACAGATTATCCTAGATTGCATTGGATAGAGAAATGAAGAAGAAACATGTGAAGAATCTTTTCAATTGTATTTTACAGTTTTGTCTTCACTTGTAAACTTGGTGATATATAAACCAAGTAGCAGCTAGTAATTAGATAAGAATTTTCCTGAGCTGTTTAGAAATATCCAGAGAGAAAATCATCTAGTTTGTACTAGGAAGCAGCTGTGATTTAATTATTTGAATCACAGATTTTCTGAAATAACACATCTCTGGTGGAACAACAAATCCACCAGAAAAGTTTTTAAGTTCTTTGTGTTCTTTACATTTGTGTTTGAATATATATCTGTCTGTATCAGCTTCAAGCAATTCACACACATTTGTTCACTTAAACACTTAGCCTTAGAAACTACTCAAAACTTGAAAAAGTTTTGAGATTTACATTCAACCCCCCTTCTGTAAATCTCATTATTAGTCCACTGGGAATAACAATGATCAAGCCATGGCAAGCGCTATTGCGGTTGTACTCTCGAATACTACCCATTTATTATGTTCTTGGCACATAAGTCAAAAATTCCCCAAGAAATTAGCTCATTATTATTCGGCTTTTCCGGAATTCAAGACGGACTTCAACCATTGTATTTATAAATCTCTCACCGGAGATATTTTTAGGCTAGATGGGCATCGTTTGTGGAAAAGTATCACTTGCAAGAGAATAAATGGTTAAATGGGTTATATGAGTTGAAGCGCAAGTGGATTATTGCATGTACTAGAAACACATTTTCGGCGTTTCAAAATAGTACATCGAGGAGTGAGGGGATGAATTCTTTCTTTGATAAGTATGTGAGTTCGGCAATGGGTTTGAAGGAATTCATTGAAAATACTCAAAAAGAATTGGCAAGGCAATTCATGAGGGAGAAGGAAGAACATTATGTCACAATTAATCTAAAACGTTCCATGAAAATGCATACCACATTGGAGTATCATGCTTCTTGTATTTACACTAAGGAAATGTTTAGAAGATTTTAAGATGAATTGGTTGAGTCTTCAAAATACTTTGTTGAAAAAAATCGACGAGCTTGTGAAGAAGGGGAGAGAATGGGGATGTCTATACGTACTATAGTTGTTATAGGCCCATGTCTGAGCCTAAGAGAAGAAATGTTTATTTTATGGCATTCGAGAAAGCAAGCTTTTTAGGAATGTGTATGTGTAGAATGTTTGAACATTCGCGGCTACCTTGTAGACACCTATTGGCGGTCTTCACTAAGAAACAGGTTTCGGAAATTTCCCCGTATTATATAAACTTGAGGTGGACAATGCATGCCAGTAGAGTTGATGGTGTGTTGCCTTACGATTTGGATGTTGGACAAAGTCATGAGATGATCTCAACCGATCGATTTAATAGCATGACAATGTTAACCATGAGTTTTTGTCAAAGTATCATTGCATCCAAGGAACGGTATGATTATGTCGTTGGAGTGATAAATCGATAAATACCAATTCTTAAAAGAATGAGTGTTGATGGAATTAAATCTTATGAAAGCAATTCTCATACTCCAAATGCAAGTGCTCATGAAAAACAAATTCTTGACCCTATTATGTCCCAATCTAAAGGGAGGAAAAAGGACGTTCGTTCCAAAAGTCCCATAAAATCGATTGGTAAAAAGTAGAAGCCGCCAAGAAAGTTCACCTATTGTCAAATGGAAGGCCATGATAAAATAAAGTGTGCTAGTAGACTAGAAGATCTTAAAAATGCTCAAGAATTATAATATAATTAGTAATGTAGTATTTTGTAACGGAATGTTATAATCTTTTAATGACATTGAACTTCTTGTATTTAACCTTGCTTTCTTTTTGGTTATGTTTAATTGTCATATAATTTCCAAGTATTATCATATAATTGTGTTTTATTGTGATAGGTAACATGACTAGCGAGTATAGTGGTGAAAACAACTCTGATCATAGTGGTGATTCGGATTCCCACGTTAGCAACACATTCTCGGACTCCCAACCAAGTGACTCGTAGTATGAGGACAATGACGAGGAAGATGTGGTCTCACCAACCTTTAGTGAGATGGAAGATGCATGTGCCGAGTTGATGCCCCTTGTGGACAATGAGGAGCCGCCCCATGTGGAGGAAGAGGAAACAGACTTGTACCCTCCCGATGAGGAGGCTTAAAGGGCCAAAAATTGGATCGAGGCATGCAGTTGGATGGGGGGTAGTGAACCGTGAAGATTATTGAACTCTCATCCGGATCCGTACTTCCTTCCGATCTTGAATTTGGGCAACAACACGCCGGATGGAAAATGGAAAAAATTCGGATGGAATGGCGGTAAGCTTGTTAAATGTGATCGGATTGCTGATATTATAAACTTGAGGCCTCGTGAGGGTTATAATATGGACCAGATGTGCATTGAATATGTGAAGGGCTGGGTTTCACACCTGACTCCTGCGACTGAACCCTCGGCATCCCTGCACCCCATTGTGGTAACCCCAACTGTAAATCCACATCATGCTCTCCCATTCCCTCAACTGGGATCATCTGAAATATGTCTGGCTCTGGGGCATGTACTGGTATAGGAGGTAACACTGTGGTGGTGGAAGCTCTGGCTCAATCCCCGGTATAAACTGATGCTCTATTGGAAGTGGAGGTGGGATCATCGGTTTAAAGAACTCTAATGGATCAAACATCTCTATAGGGTCATGAACTATCCCCTGCATTGGGGGTGCTGGCTCCTGTGGCAATGGTGGTGGAGGTGGAAGAGGAGGAAACATGAACTCAGATAATGGTGGCACAACTGGTGCGACTGGCCCGATAACTGTCCTCTCAGAAGAAGCCGAATAACCTAAAGACGCCATCTGATAATATACCAAAGAAAGAAGAAAGGTCACTAAATCATTCCTAGAACTAATACCTTCCTATCCTAATTTTATCTAAACCCTAACACTACTCTTCCTAGTTGACTATTCATATCCTATGTGATCTCCCTATCTTATCTTAAACCTAATGTTCTTATTATCAGGGACCAACCTACAGCTCTGATGCCAAACCTGTAACGCCCTCCAGACCCGGGGTATAAGTCTAGGGGTTACTAGCTAATCACCAAACCTGTACAATCTGATTAATAAATAATAAAGAAATGAATCTAAACCCCTTTAACACTAACCGGAATCTTTTTAGGTTGAAGTATGAAAATAAGAACCACTAACTACTTTATTACAAACCAAATTCAAAATCTTACAAACTCTCTTTATTACAAACCATTGTCTAACCAGTTTTAAACTAATTTCATCTTTTATTCAAATGCGCACACACACTAACTATCTACCTGCGGAGCTTGAACATAAGGCTTATTGGGCATTGTCCCCGTTTGAACTTGTCTATGGTAAGGGATGTCATTTACCTCCGGAGCTTGAGCATAAGGCTTATTGGGCATTGAAGAAGTTAAACCTTGATCTAGATGTAGCTGGAAAGAAGCAAATGCTTCAGTTAAATGAACTTGATGAATTTCGACTTCAAGCGTACGAAAATAACAAAATGTACAAGGAAAAGGTAAAAAGGTGGCATGACAGGAAGCTATCGCCTAAGTCATTCGTGCCGGGGCAACAAGTTCTTCTATTTAACTCTCGTCTCTGACTTTTCCTGGAAAGTTGAAATTAAGGTGGTCTGGACCATTTATCGTCAAAACTGTATTTCCACATGGAGCGGTGGAGATTTTTGAGAACGATCCGGGCCAAGCATTCAAAGTAAATGGTCAGAGATTGAAGCACTATTATGGGGATACGGCAAACCGTGAAGTGGTTAGTGCCATTTTATTGTCCACTTGATCACATTACTCTACATCAAGATAATGACATAAAAGAAGCGCTTCTTGGGAGGTAAACCAAGATATGAGACCATAGGACACCGTAGAATTTAGTACTTTATCCAAAAACCCAAAAAAAATCCGAAAAAAGTTGGCAAATTTTTTTTTTCCAGAAGCCTAGCAGGCACCCGCATGCTAGGAGTGCGCGACCGTGTGCTAGAAGGCGCCCGCCTGCTGGTGCCAGGCGGCTGCGTGCGACCCTAATTTTTGAAAAATCATTTTTCAGCCTATAAAAAAAACAACAAAACAAAAAACAAAATTCACAGAAGCCATATCACCCATTAACCCACGAATTCCCCCCATACTTAGCCACAATCCCCACTCCTAATCAAATTTTAACCCTAATTTTGCCCTATAAATACATACAACCTCTACATACACATCCCACACACTTTCAATTCTACAAAATCTCTCCTACACACCAAACACAAACTCCCTAACTCTTATTCTCAGTTCTCATGGCCCCAAAGAGATCACGAACTATGGGTAGCAGCAACACCAATCTGACTGCTACTGATTCTTCAAGGAATATTGCTGCGAGGCCCCGATTGTAGGATAGGGTTGCTGAAGAAGAGTATGCCAAGCTTCTGACTAAGCCGATTATGAAGGAGAGGGGGTTCTTGCCATCAGGGAGGGATGGTGAGTTGCTACCGATGATTGCTGAGAAGGGATGGATTACATTCTGCGAGTCACCTGAGGCAGTACCGATGAGTGTTGTTCGCGAGTTCTATGTGAATGCCAAGGCTGAAAAGAATGGGTTTATAGTTATTCGTGGGCTTACTGTTGATTACCAGCCCGAGGTGATTCGATGTGTTATTGGACAACGACAAGGGAAACCACAAGAGGAGAACTGGAATGCAAAGGCCCCTGATGACTTTGATTTGGACTTGATTATTGCTACTCTCTGTCAGCCATACACAGTGTGGAAGTTCAAAAGGGGATCCAACGATTATCGTAGTTTCCCTGTTGTCGCGATGAACAGGTTTGCTCGTGCTTGGAATACATTTATATGTGCTAATATTCTTCCTTCTTTGCATACACATGAGGTTACAGTGGAGAGGGCGAGATTGTTATGGGGGATTCTGAATGATGAATATTATGTGGACCTTGATGAATTCATCTACTAAGGGATTTTGAAGTTTTTGAGGGGGAAATCGCAGTACTCTATCCCGTATGCCTCTATTATTACGAAGCTTTGCAAGGCAGTTGGAGTCCAGTGGCCTTCTTATGAGCAGTTACAGATGCTGGCCGCTCCTATTAATTCATCGACTTTGAATGCGATGCAGGAGTGGACGGGTGGAGAGCCCGAGTCACATAGTTTGGGGTATCGCCTTTCGGGAGGAGTTCCAGCAGCTGGTGCTGCCATGACTAGGCCCAGTCAGGCTCAGGGAGAGGCAGGCTCTTCGAGAGCTCAGGGAGGAGATGGTTCGGGATTGGCTGATGTCCAGTACAGGAGGCTTTCTAGGAGGATGGATGTGATGTATGAGTCGCAGAGTCGGTTTGCACAGGAGCTCACCCAAGCACTTGGGACTGCTTTTAGAGGCCTTGGAGATAACATCCAGTGGCCCGTTTATGGTTAGGATTCTGCTTATCTACCTCCTAACACTCCACCGTCTAAGGGTGATGATGATGATGATTCGTCTGAGTAGGTATACCCTGTGTTCCTTTCTATTACCTTCACTGGGGACAGTGAAGATTTTAAGTTTGGGGGTGGTAGTTAAGGAACATATTTGTGTGTGTGTCATGTAGTTGCATTTTCATGATTACTTTAGTTCATATAGTTGCATATTTTTGCCATATTTGTGCCATATAGTTTTTTTATTTATAGCTTTAATTATCATGTCATATAGCTCATGCATATACCATGATCCCTTTGTGTTGCTTTACCGATTAATATGTGATATTGATGCGAGTGTAGTGATAGCATTAGAGTGATGTTGAATCTTGTTAGGTTGACATGCATGCTAGAAACACTTGTAATTTCACTAAGTCTTAGAGTATGCTTAAGGACTAGATTATTGTCATGGTTTGATGGTTTTTGAGGTTAATCTATTATTTATACTTAGAATGCATGATAGGCTCTTAATGATAAAAGACATGAAAAGATAAAAATTGGAGATAAAAATTGGAATTCATTGCTAGTTGTGGATAGGCGTCAAATGGCTAGTAGCCAGCTCGTATTGTATACGAGTAGTCTAGGGTTGAGCAAGATGGAGCGAAACGCACTTGCTCAGAAATTGAAAAAAAAAGGAAAAACAAAAGAAAGAAAAAAATATGGTTAATGCACAACTGATCACGAGTGGGCTCTTTGGTATTTGAGTTATTAAGTTCTTAGGGGACTTTGTGCCTAGTGACCTAAGGCTTTTATAGTCTGGGATCCGCTAACCTAACGCTCGCTAAATGGGTACCATTGCATATGTCTTTTGTGGACCTCACTCATTGCACGATCAAATAAGCATTTGTTTATGTGTTGAATAAAAGCATGATTCCGTAATAAACTCCAATAATCTTGAAGTGTTATAAGTCATTTTGTGTCTAGAATATATTCTTCGTATAAGCGTGTGATTTCCTTGAGGATAATTAAGTTATGATGATTGATCTAGTTTCGAAGCATATCTGTTAAGCATTCGCACACACCACGTTTCTAGTTGTATGTTAGCTTGCGTGATTTGATTGATCTTTAGTCTCCTAATTACATTTGTTGATATGTCATGTGTTCATTGGT
The DNA here is from genome assembly GCF_009905375.1 of Apium graveolens. Taxonomy (NCBI): domain Eukaryota; kingdom Viridiplantae; phylum Streptophyta; class Magnoliopsida; order Apiales; family Apiaceae; genus Apium; species Apium graveolens. The sequence goes on from NC_133650.1 coordinate 69,132,165, forward strand.
TTAGTCATCGCGAGGGGATCACTGCATTCATATAGTTGCATTCATGCATGTATTATTCTGAATTTGAGTCTGTGATGCTTGAGGACAAGCATTGATTCAAGTTTGGGGGTGTGATAAGTGGCATTTTATACCACTTAGAGCGTCTTATAACGGCTTGAATTGGTGTCTTGGACTTAAGTATTTTGTGTATTTGACACGTTTTCTAGTGTTTTTGCATTTCAGGGTATAATTTGCTTAGATAGGTGGTTTTCATTAAATAAAGCTTAAAGAAGTTCTTGGAATCAGTCTAGGGGTGATGAGCGAAGAAATCAGCAAAAACAAAAGCAAAATAAGGAATTTTCCTGAAAGGTTACAGGCGGCCACGCGCTAGGAGCAGGCGACCGCGTGCTAGCAGGTGGCCACGTGGAGGATGCAGGCGACCGCCTGTGGGCGAATTTTTAGAATCTGGATTTTATAATTCGAGTACGATTGGGCTTCTGTTGTCGCTGGTTCTCTTGGGTTATTATATAAACCTTATGGGAAGACGTTTTCCTCATCAAGAAATTAAGAGCAAGGGCAAGAAGATTGAGAAGACCGTTTTAGCACGCAATAACGAAGAAGAGGAATCATACGTTTATCCTGTGATTTTTTTAATTCGTTGTAACTGTGGATACTAGTTTTCTTTATGCTTTGAACCTTAATACCCTTTTGACGTACTTATTTATTAAGTATTTTCATTAGCCTTATATTGTTGTGTTATTATCATGCTTTCATATGAACCCATGCTGATGATGAGTTCTATTATGGGCTAATCGTGATCATGGGATTCTAGAGGATTTACTATGGATTTCTTTAGTTAATTGTTTAATACCTTGGTATGTGGTGATTGTATGATATCTAGTATAGGTTGTGCTTATTCGTCTTATATGCGTCGCGAACATGTAAGATAGCCTGTTAATCTCTTGTGAAGCGACAGTGAATCTTGAGATTTAGAGCTTGCCATGCTAGTATAGGTTCATGTATTGTATGCATGATTAGTGGGTAACTCTAACCGTTTTACTTGCCCTGTGTAATCATCATGAATAACTTGCCCTTAAATCGTTATATTGTCAAATTCTGTAGACATATAGGGTCTCAACATATTTGATGCCTATTCAACTTCTATCTTAATTGTGGATGCTTGGTAGAATGGCATTCGTACAACAAAAGTTGGCGTTTATCAGTTTCATGTTGTTCAATTAATATCATCACCATTACATTTTAAGGTTAATGACAATAACTATTGAATGAAGTAGTAATGAAGTTAGGATCTCATGTGTGTTTAATATTGTTAATTCAAGTGTTTAATTCTCGTAGTTAATATTAGTTAACCAATCTTAATTGTTATTATCTTGGCATTGAAGAATAATCATACATTGGTGAGTAAGTGTTAATTAAATATAATTAATCAGAGTCTCTGTGGGAACGAACTAGAAATTATTCTATATTACTTGCGAACGCGTATACTTGCGTGATTTATTTAGCGCATGCTTTGTGCCTAACAGATACCTAAAGGTACCAATTCGATACCGCGGCTAAGTCATATCCTTGTGTGAAGTAGTCCATGTATTTCATCATATAATTACCGCAATCATTGGATTTTCGTTGCTTTGGTCTGGACGGTAGAGCTAGGACCTCGGCTGAAGTAGGGTCACGCCCCTCGACTGGCTGTATCATATGCAGTAGCCTCGGCAACAACCATGACTGCAATGAAATTATGATCAGAGAATGAATATAATATACAATTGGTAAGGACTATATAGAAGACATTAATAGTAGACAAGTAAAGGACCATACCACCACTCGTATATCCTCCCGATAATCCGGCTCGTCATTCATTTAATCTATGATGAGACCTTCAAATCGTCTAGTACCGAACATAAACAAAACCCAATGCATATCTCCCACACAACAGGGGATGAATATGTAGTCCGCCTCGAGAACAAAAGGACCAACATTAGCAGTGGAAAAACCAGTAAAATACGTAATGCTTTATTCCATGCCTTCTGTAATGTATCTCCACCGATTCTAGATGCTTTTCTGATTTTCTTCACATGTCCTTTCCCAAGTACCATGAAGTAGGGATCCATGAAGTAATAGACGGGTTTCCTCTCCCATATACCTCCAGTGTGAATCTCTCTCTCCCGACTCCTTAACAATCCCTAAAAATAAATATGAATGCAACAAGTAAAATGAATGCAACAAGTAAAATGACCGCAACAAGTAAAATGAATGCAACAAGTAAAATGAATGCAACAACTAAAATGTATTAGCAACGAGTAACGAATAATACCATATAAGTGTATATGATCATGTCATCAACCCATTTTCCTGGAGCCAGACTCTGCATAGCTGATGCATGGACGTGATAGTCCTGAATAGTAAGACCACCGGGAATCCTCAGCTCCATCCCAAAGCCCCATCCCCAATCTGAATATATCGCATTCTACTTTGTCATGCTTAGACTCTTCGTGATACTCCACTTCTCTTCTTTCATCCTGCGAGATGCAAGCTTTGCGGGTCTACTGGATGAGATAACAGTCTGGGGGGGCTGAGACACATGCTGGGATGGTTGTGTCATGTCAACGACATCCTGGGAAGGAATGGATGGAATGTCAAAGTCGTCACCAAAGGTGCAATGAAATCTGGTTTTTTGATCTAAAATGTGGGAGGTCTATAGGCAGGTCCTTTGATCTTCTTCATCAACCGAGAGAATGGTGTGAGGAAGGGACCAGAAATCCTCCCAATCTCCTCCACAAACTTTGGAGGAACCCTAGCATCCAGCTGCTTCAACATATTCAGCCTGACATCCATCTACAAACAAAAATAAACATTTTTTCATTAATTCCACAAGGCTATCATATGTGCAAGATGAAATACGTGTGAATGCAAATTTGGTAGTGTGTGGTGTAATGTGAAATATGTATATTTGTAAAACACTTACAACTCCATATCCCTCGAGGCTGTCATACAATTCCCTCATCTTTTACTATTGCTGAGGCTGTGGATCCGGCTTCCCATTCGTATACGAGATACATCTGCATACCACGCCATGTAATCAGCCTCAGAAGTAATGTCAATCGAGTCATTAATAAGTCCATCCAAATCTGAACAAAACCTGGCCCATTTGCCAATATTAATGAACCACCGTACAAGCCAATCATCTCCTGCAAACGTGGCCTCCTTAGGCCCCTATAGCCAACCATGTTCACTGGCGCTCGTGGAATCTGGAGACTAGCACCAAACTGTCTGTTCACCCTGTCCGGATGCTTCCACTCGACCACATCATAACATACAAGGGGAACTCGACCGCACCCAGCTAACTGTGCTTGTATCATCTCACTTTCCATAATATCGTCGAATCTAGCATATGGCCTCCAAACCACCTCATCACCAGCAACACCATCAAACTCACCCCTATAGAATGATAAGCTGTGGAAAGGACCTGTCTTCCTGCGCTTCTTTGAAACCCCCACATGAGTATGACTAGAATAGGCCCATCCCTCAGCAACCGGAAAATCCTCCTGACCGGGAGACCGTAAAGGCACACCAATACGAGGAAATCTCTCGTAAGCCCAAACCTGTAACACCCAGGCACAACAAGCAATGCTCTTAATATCCTTCCTTGTAGCATACTCCAAACTCCGGTATATATGAGCTAACACAGCTGCACCCCAAGCATAATAAGGAATCTCCTGCATATTAATCAATAGGTGCATATACCGAACATGAACAAAAGACCGGTTGTTGGTAGGGAAGAGTTTATAACCCATCAAGAATAGCAGATATGCCTTAGTATGTACAACCGTGGTCATCATATTATTCTTCTCAGGCTTTTGTGCACCATATCTATCAAACAACCACCCTAGCTTGATGTTATTCCGATACAAAGCCTCCTTCACCTCCTCCTCGGTCAAAGGCTCAAACCAGTTATTAACAAAATACGCATCCTTGTTCTCTATCACACCACAAGTCAGTGCATCCCCCTGAACTGGAAACCCTAGAATGAACCCTACATCCTCCAGTGTAACAGTCATCTCCCCCGATCTCGTGAAGAAAATGTTGGTCTCCGGTCTCCAACGCTCTACCAAAGCGGATATCAATCGAGTGTCAGTAGCCAAGACAACAGCAGGGTCTGCAAATATCCCAAACCCGAGCATGTGTAACAATTTCCGCTGTGGTCTCCTTAACTTCCAATCATGCAATGACTTGTTCCCAGAATAGCTCTGTAACTCCTCTCTCCCTGCACCGTCCCAAACATCCTCACTAATGTGATATCGATGATCCCAAATAACATTATGCGCGTTCGAACCCGACAATATATTCCTAAAATCATCAAAATTATTTCATCAATCACTACGCGTTGAACAATATTATTCGATTTAAAATACCAAATTTAAACACCACATATATACAATAAAAACAATGACCGCGTACACAGTCACCACGTAAACAATAAAAATAAAAGAATAATTCAAATTAAATAATGATAATAACTTCAAATTTAAATACCATCAAAGGACCAAAAACAATGAATTACATATTAACTATTATTTCTAATTATATACAACTGTTACCCAGTAAAGATACAATTGTTTAAGGGGGGTTGGATACAATAGTATAAACGTTTCGAACAAGTATAAAAATATAACAATTCTTTATATTTCAAATAAAAATTGTTACAAACTCTCTCAAGAAATACTGATGTTCTTTAGAGCTGCTAGGTCGTACAATGCTCGAGTTAATCACTATGTGATGACCTAAACTGTGTTTATATAATACACAGCTGCTACAAATCAGTCTAGGATATGCATTATCAATTACTAATAGAAAATGATACATATCTTTAACTGAATATACAAAGTCCTATCACTCAGAACGTAACAAATATCCATCCCTCAAAATAAGGAACAAACTTAGTCTTCACAACAGACTGTCTTTAGATGCTGATGTTTTGCAGATACTGATGATGAATCAAATCCTGATGACATCCATAATAGTCACATCCTGAGCTCCTCCTGATCATTGAGAATCAACACATAACAATCTCCCCCAATTTATGCTTAATGTAATAAAGCACAAATTCCTTTCTCAATGATGCCAAAACCAATTACAAAATGTAAAAGGAATAAGTCTTACTTCAGTATCCTAAGATAACTGATAGTTGTTTTCAGAAATTTGTTCAACTTTTCTTCCTCATTGTCTTGAAGGACTTTGACAAGCTTTTTGTTCAACTCTTTCTTCTCTTCAGTATCTTCTCTAAGCTGATAAATGGTTGATCTTAATTTAGAGATCGAACTCTTAGTTATTTTAAGATCACCAATCACATAAAGCTTAAGCTGACATCTTCATGATCATGACTGAAAGATAACCGAGGATTGTTGAGAAAAACTTTTAGAACTGCAGCTCCCTTTTCCATATTCATTTCTTGACCAGTATAAGTTCTGTACATAGGAACATAATCACCATTGTATTTGTCTTCTTTGTTCATGACTCTTCTTCTGATACTCTCAAGTATCATATAAGACCAGTTTTTGGTGACATTGTCCTCAACCCTAAGAAGATAGTGAATATATTTCAACTCTGTCACAGTCTTCATCAAGAGGTGATGCAATGAAAAGCTTTTCACTTTACCATCTCTCAAGAAGTACAGAATCTCTTCTCTGACATCACCAAGATTTATCTTCCTATAAACAATCTTTACAGCTTCAACTTTCTCAAGATGTGAAGGAGTAATTCTCCCACCAAGATTGTCGGTTAGAATATCTGTGTCCAGTAAATCAGACCTCAGAGTCTCCATTCCAGAATGACCAATACCTCATCTAGTACGAGTTTTGATAAGCTTTAGCTTTTCATTATGTTCCATCCAAGAAGGTTTCTTGATGGACTTATCAATATTCTCATGTTCATACTGACACAAATTCAATATGCTTGAATCCTTTAGGATAACTAAATGAATAAACATCTTTCCATCTTTTATCCTTCTTGCTGAGAGGAGCATACCCTATAGATAAATCATGAATCTTCCCTCTTGTTTTCTACCACAGCTCTCTTCTTGAATTTAGAATTCTTTGCTCATAGTCACTGCATGCTTGATCAGCTTTTCTTCTGTCAATTCTTTCTTGTTCATCAAGAATTGATTCATACAATACTTTGATCACCTTTTCATCAGTGTCAAAATCAGCTATTAGATTCACAGCATCAGGATTTGCTTTTTCCTCAGGTTTTATGTCTGCTCCAAGAGACATATTTGCATTAGTTATATCAACTTGAGCAATGTCAGCGGTTGATTTCTTCTTTCTTTGGACAATCATCTCCTCAGTATCCTCAGCTTCTTCTTTTACATCATTTCCTTGTACAGAAAGAAAACCTTCTCTGAATAGAACATTCAGAAATGCAGAATCAATTGCAGAACCTTGACTTGAATAAAAATTCTTCCTCTTCCTCTTCCTCTTCTTCCTCTGGCTCTTGTAGTTCTTCCACCTCTTTTTCCTCTTTCTTTAGAGGTGTTTGCTTCAGCTTCAATTTGAGCCATTAACTCCTTCTATTACATAACTTCTTCTTCAGTTGTTAGATCGGGAAATTCTTCAGTTATCAACCCAAGAGCACTTCTGGCATTCTTTTGCTCAAACCTCTTATCCTTGTAGTATAGAATAATCTCTTCACCTGTTTTATTATGTCTGTAAGGAAAGAATAACCCTTTAGCATCTGCTATGTTAGAGATTGTAACATCACCAGTTTCAGGAGCATCAACATTAGTCTTGTGCTTAACTTCATGAGCACCAGTAGACTTTCCTTGTCCTGAAGAACCGGATCTTTTAGAATGTTGAGGTTGTTGAGCAATTGGAGCAATTTGAACATTTGCAACCGGATTCTTATCACCATCATCATCAGTATCTTTATCTTTCAACTAAATAGAGTCAGGTGTACATTTTGTGACAGCTATCTTCTCCCCATTTTTGGCATCAGTATTTGAAAGAAGAGAAAATATAACATCCAGTTTATCAGCCATTCAAGACACCTTATCTTCCAAGGAGGAAAATCGAGTATCCATGCTTTGTTGAGATTGAACCACGACTTTAATAGCCTTTTTCACACTTATGAGTTCAGCTGAAGTAAGTGGATTAATCATAAATGCATCAATCTTGTTCTGTAAATTAGCATGAGATGTCTTCATATCAGCAATTTTAGAGAGAATTCCTGTTATGTCACACAACACTGTAGAAGGGGGTTGAATACAGTGTAGAATATAATCAAATCGATTTAAAGCACAAGTAACAGAAAACATATGTATTCGATATAACAAACTCTGTTATAATGGAACTATTCTCTCTCAATAATGAACAAATATCACGAGAGCTGCTAGGTTACAATTATATGATCTTCTCGATGATCGTAACTCTTATAGAGTAAACCTATGTCTGTGTTTATATAGACACGCAGTTACGAGATAACTTCTAGTTGATATGGAATATAATTCTGTCTCCTAAAATATATCAACCAGATATCTTATAATTCTTCTAGTCCTCGAACTCTTTCCTTGCATATCTTTTTCTTGTATTAGTCTCGATCTTCTTTCCTGTAAATCAGCTTCCTTCCTTAACTCTAAGTCCTCTGGTACTTAAGTTCTGATATCCATCTTCTGATATTATCTTCTGATAATCCCAGTTCTGATATCCTTAAGTTCTGACTTCCAGTAAGTCCTGATTCCAGTAAGAACTGATATTTCCTGTTAGTTAAGATCTGAGAACTAAACATGAAACATATTAGACATGACATCTCAAATATATTCAACAATCTCCCCCAACTTGTAAATTATGCAAGAATGTACAAGTTAATAGATTTGATGATGTCAAAAATATTTAAGTTCAAATGCAATAAGAGTTTGACTAAACAAATAATTACAACTTACAAAACATCTAGCTAACTGTGCTTTGACCTGCATCAGTTCTTCTTCTTTACTATCACCAATTTGATAAATGGCTGTTCTGAGAGCTTGAATGGATGTTCTTTCAAGTCCATCACCAAGTCTGATAACCTTAGGATGTGAAGAGTTTTCATTATAACATAAGCATCTTCCTTTCAGAATAACTTCCACCTTAGCAGAATTCTTCAGCATAGGAATTTCTCTTCCATCACCTTCAGTAATCATTGGGCTGTAATGAGAAGTCTTTATACCAGAGATTCTGAATAGATCTCTTATAGCCTTCAAAATATATTCTGAACATCTTCTTGTAACATCAGATTTTTCTTCCAGAAGATAATGAATATGTTGAAGCTCTCTGATAGACTTCTTTAATACATCAGAATCAGCTAATCTATAAGTCCTTCCATCATTGAGAAATAAGATCAATTTCTCTTTTAGATTCTCCTTATCATGAGCATCTATCACAACTTGAGCAGACAACACCTTGTCAAGGTGTCTTTGTTTGATTCGTTTATATGGCTTGTCTGTCAATATGAAAGGATCTTTTAGAGTAACCTCTACTCCTGTTTGAATTTTCTCTTCGTCAGAACCTAATCCAGCTGTATCTCTAGGTTGCTTGGATCTCAACCCAAATGTAGTAAGTTGACTCATCATGAGATTGGATTTTCGTTCAACTGGAGTAGCTTTCTTCCATAACAGCTTCTTCTTATCAGCAATTGTCATTTTATCCAAATCAACTTGATCAGAATTTATTGTTTCTTTTGTAGCTTGATGTCCTTTATTCTGAACAACAACTTGAGCAGTGTCAGAGGTTGTTTTAGAATTTTCATTTATCTTTCTTCTTTTCAGAATTTGAATAGTTTCATCTTCTATCAAATTATCATCATGCAATGTAGTTGATAGACTGGAATGGAAGAATTTTTCTTTTTCTTTAAAGGTTCACCAACCTTTTCTTTTCCTTTTGATTTAGAATCAATCTCAATTTGTGATCTTGTTTTGGCTTTAGATGCCTCAGTGATTGATTTCTCCTTGATCACAATGCCTTTCTCCTTAGGCCTTGGAGGTTTCTTTGCATCAGAAGATTTAGACTTAGGATTTGTCTTCTCAGCATCAAATCTAGCTTCTTCCTCCTTGAGAGTTTCTAAATCCATTCCTGGATTGTGTTTCAGAAATAATCTTCTTGCTATCTCCTCATCAAGTGTCTAGATTTTAGGATCTTTGTAATAAACAGTAGTCTGCTTCCCCTTTAACTTCAGATTTTGCAAAAACCTCTGAGAGTCTTCAGATCCTGACTGAATAAGAATATCAGAACTTGACATCAGACTTTGGTTATCACCACTTGACTTCAGTCTTTGAGCATTCACAGCATCAGAACTTGACTTCTGAATAGAAGATTTTCCTTGAACTTTTCTTTGACCTCTGCTCTTTTCAGAGTTTCCCTGGTTATCACTTTCATCATCCTTTTTCTTCAGTTCTTGAGTAGGTGAGCATTTGGACTTAACTACCTTCTCCCCCTTTTTGGCATCATCAGGAAGTAAAAGAGAAAGAAGAAGTTCAACTGAAGATTGGATTTCATCCAATTGAGCTTTCTGAGAAGCTTGATTAGCTAGAACCTCAGCAATTTGGGCATGTTGCTTCTCTTGAGTTTTCTCAATTGCTATAACTTTCTCAGAAATAGGTCTGATATACCTGTTCTTGTCAAGCTTGAGCACTTGATCTAGCTTATCAGCTTGTTCTCTGAGTGTATCAACCTTTTCATGAGTAGTGTTAGGTCACACACACACTGTAGAGGGGGTGAATACAGTGTATAGTACACTCAAATCGAACTTTAAGAACTTAAGTAACAGAAAACAAACTTTATTAAAACAATAAACTCTGTTACAGTATGGAACTGTTACCTCTCAGTGATGAACAAATATCACGAGAGCTGCTAGAGTTATAATGAATAATCTTCTCTAATAATGATAACACTTATAGTGTAAACCCTATGTCTGTGTTTATATACTACACAGTTACAAGATAATCGCTAATTGATATGGAATATAATTCTGCTTCCTAAAATATATCAATCAGATATCTTTTCTTCCAAGTATTCCATTCTTTACAGAATTCCTTCTTCATGCATATCTCTTCTTATGTTTATCTTGATCTTCTTTCCTTTAATCAGCTACTGTCCTTATCTGATCGTCCTTCAGCACTTAAGTTCTGATATCTATCTTCTGATGATTATCTCCTGATAACATAAGTACTGATATCCTTAAGTCCTGACTTCCAGTATAAGTACTGATCAACAGTTAAGTACTGATTTATCCTGTTCAGGTAAGATCTGAAAGCTAAACATAAAACATATTAGCCATGACATTATCAAATATATCTAACAATCTCCCCTAACTTGTAAATTAACATAATATACAAGTTTAACAGATATTTGATGATGTCAAAAACATTAAGTACAAATGCATGAGAATTAGACTAGATAACTACAACTTACAGTCCTTAAAGCTTTTACCAATTTCAACTTCTGATAACAACTTCAGTCTGTATAAATATCAGAATTTAAGCAGTTGTAGATCTTCAACTTGGCTTCATCATTTTCTGATCTCTCTGATGTCAGGAGTTGTTCTGAGATAGTTCTTCAACAAACATTTCTCAGCATATCTGAGTTCATCAATCATTCTCCTTTTGACATCTTTAAGCTCTGCAGTATCTTCACCAGTTTGAAAGATTGCAGCTCTGAGATCATTGATCTTTGCTTTTCTCAACTCCTGATCTAGTCTTATGACATAAGCTTTGTCAGACTCCAGATTGAATTCAAGTCCCTTAATACCAAGATATGTTCTGATCTGTGCAGTATTAGGCTTCATATCAATAATATCACCATTATGATCTCTGTACTTTGGAACATATATGCTGTCAGACTTAACAGAATAAAGCCTTTTCTGTCTCTGAATCTGTTCTTTTAAGTAGTTTACAGCAGCCCCTGTTATTCTGTCATCCACTTGAAGTAAGAAAAGTACATGCTCCAATTCTTCAAAATACTTCAATGGAATGGCATTTTGTCTTATATGATAAACCCTACCATCTGTCATGAAATACAACATGATGTATTCTTTCAAGTAGGTATGGTAAACCATCTGTACAGATTCCAGTTGATTCAATCTCTCAGGAGTTGCTCCAATACCTGGTTCACTCAAGGAAGTTGTATTATTGGTAGTGTTGTGTACTCTTCTTTCATCAGCACTTCCCAATCCAGTTTTATCTCTTGCTTCCTTTCCAGTAACTACTCTTGCTTCAAAACCACTTGCAGTAGTCTTCAAAGATTGAGTCTGTTTTGCTTTAGTGAATCCTGGTAGGAGTGTCTTTAATCTATTTTCTGATATCAAGTTAACTTGAGCTATGTCAGAGGTTACTTGCTTCTTCTGAATATCAGAACTTACAATTTCTTGACTCTGTACAACTTGAGCCATGTCAGAGGTTGTTTTAAGAACTTTTCTTGAAGTCAGAGCAAGATCATCCTTTTCATCAGTAATTTCTTCATCCTCAGTAGGTACATAAACCTTGATAGGTTCACCAACCTTTTCTTTACCCTTGGATCTTGGATCTATCTGTAGTTGTGATCTAGCCAATGTTGCTTCAGTATGTGTCCTTTCTTTGATCACAATGCCTTTGAGTTTTGGAAGTGACTTTTTACCAGAAGCTTCAGATTTAGATGTGACTTTCTCTGATTTAAGTCTGGCTTCTTCTTCCTTTAAACTTTCCAAGTCCATTCCTGGATTTTCTTGAAGAAATAACTGTCTTGACATTTCCTCATCAAGATCTAGAAGTTCATCAGAACTTATCCTTTTACCAGCAGCAGAACTTATTCTTTTCCCAGTATCAGAACTTGTCCTGTTACTAGCTTCTCTTGATGTAAACCTTCTACCTTGACTATGACCGCTACCCATTCCAGAGTATCCTTGATCATCATTTCCATCATCCTTTCCTTGCAGTGTCTTGTTAGTTTTGCATTTGGACTTAATTACCTTCTCCCCCTTTTTGGCATCAGCAGGTAGTAAAAGAGAGATAAGTAATTCCACTGAGGATTGGATTTCAGTAAGTTGCGATTGCTGAGAAGCTTGATTTGTCAGAATTTCATCAATCTGAGCTTGTTGTTTCTCTTGAGTTTTCTCAATATAAGCAATCCTGTCAATGGTAGGTTGGAAGAACTTTTTCTTATCAATTTTCCAAACTTGTTCCTGTTTGATAAAGTTCTCCTGAATCTTGTGTAGCTCTGCATGAGTAGTTGAATGAAGACCTTGTAGATGTTTAGTACTCAATACAGTGACTCTAAGCTGGGTTTTAAAATCATCAGAATTTAACATTTCATCAGCTTTAGTCAAGTGCTCAGCAAGATGTTTTTCAGTTGGAACACATGAAACTGAGTTCCATTCCTTAGTCCACTCCTGACCTGCATGAGTTTCACTCCAAGGTACTGGTGCTTCCCCGGTAACAAACTTCTTTACCAGTTCAGACTTAGGAAGAGTCTGTTGAGGAGTATGTCCTGAAGGACCTGCTTCATCAGCATCTACAGTTGGAGCAGCATCACCAGTATATCCAGCATTTGCAGCATCAGAACTTAAAAAATCAGTATCTTCTGATAAGACAACAGTGTGAGTAGCAATGGAGGCTTCAGCATCCTCTAATTGCTGATCTGATACTAAGTTCTGATCAACAGCCATATCCTGATGCTCACCTAAAGTCTGATCATCAGCATCTTGATGCAGAGAAGGTGTTGTTGATAACTCTAGAGTTTGAACAGCATCAGTAACAGGTGTTGTGGAAGGATTATTTGCTGTTGGAGCTTCTAAGAGAAATACTTCAGACACAACCAAGTGTTAAACATCAATATCAGCACTTGTGCCTGGATCAACAAGAGACACAGATGGTGAGTTAGCCTTTTCAGATACAGCTTCCTGAGATGGAGTTGATGGAGAAGAAGTGACTGGAGCAAATTCCTTGTCTTGTGAGATCAGAGATTCCTGATCCCCTTCCTTAGCTGCTTCCACTTCATCATCTGAAACTGGCCTTTGTGCCCTCTGTTTCTTGTACTTCCTTATTGATTTGGATTCCTTGGGAGTTTCAGGAACTGTCATTCGTCTAAGCCTCTTGAGAAGCCTAGAACCCCCAATTTCAGAATCCTTCTGAGAAATCTCTTTCTCAGCTTCAATTACAACAGGTTCTCTAGAAGGAACCGGTTCCTCAGAATCAGATTCATCTCTCAATGCAATCCTCCTTCTCTTTTGAGATGTTTGAGGAACATTCTTTGTCCTCTTTGGCTTGGAAGATGAAGATTTCACAGTAGGTGCTGAAGATGAAGGTTGAGCAGTCTGTGAAGTGGAGAGATAGGATTTGAGATATGTTCTGAGGGTAGGTTGAGTAGAATGAGAGGTAGGTACTGAGGTTGATGGATTTTGGGTGTTTGGAGTTGGTTGGACATCAGAGTAAACAGATCTATAAGTATCAGGATCAGCATTTACTAGGATCTGTTTTACAGACTGAGGAATCTGTAGTGGTCTAACCACTTTTTTCTTAGTATCAGCATTTACCAGGTCATTAAAGTATCGTTTTGCAACCTTAAAAGGTGGGGTTTGGGTGCTGACTAAATGAGGTTCATCAGTACAATAAGTGTAAATAAGTTGACAGAATCTAGCAAAATAAACAACATCTCGATCCTCTGTCATCCTATCCCCAATAAAACCAATTAAAGCAGTTGCAAAATCAAAATGAGTTTGATTGATAATTGCATACCCGATGTGCTGACTCATAATTGGAATAGCATTAAAATTCGAACATTTGTTCCCAAAAGCTTTGGTGATGCAATCAAAGAAGAAACTCCATTCTCTTTTGATATTAGCCCGTTTCAACTGTCCAAGTTTCGTCAGACTCTTTTCATATCCCAATTCAGCCATTAACTCCCGAAGGGCTGAGTCCTCTGGAATTGAGAAAGTACAATCTTCTGGAAGATGTAAAGCCCTGCGTACTGTACCAGGAGTGACTACAAAGGATGAATCACCCACTTGGAAGATAATACTGGGAGTTCCACGTTGACCACCATCATCAAAAAGTCCAGTCCTCCAAAACCTCAGAACTTGTTGGCTTGAAAAGAATTCAGGTTGTGTTAATGCATACCCAACCTCACTATGTGCAAGAAGATCTTGCACAAAGTGCAATTCAGATGGAGCTTCAGTGTGATCAAGAACTGCAGCATAGTTGTTGGGGACAAACTTAGCTCCATCAATGATTAAATCCTTTGGTGCCATGTGAAAAAAAATTGAGATTCAAGTATGCCTGTTAGGTGTTTGATATAATGTCTGTATGAAAAAAAACCAACGTGAGAAATAAAGAGAAAGAGAGTAAAAGTAAGGAGAGAGATAAAATATGAAGAAAATAAAAGATTAAAGAAATCTTCTCTCTGTTGTACTTATACTCTGAACAAAAATGTTACCGTTGGACACCTGTCAGACATGCAGTAATAACGGACAGTTACTGGGCTCGAGAAAACAGGAATCATTACTTACCCATTTGCCTAGTTTCAAGGAAAAACCGTTCCATTTATCAAGAGAAACAGTTTTAATTCAAAATTTAAACCGTTATCACTGATTGAATACATCACATGAAAATGACCAAGATAAATTAGATAAGTAAGTGCTGAAAACGAATCAGAATTAATATAAAACAAAATTTATATGGTCATCAGAATATCAATCAGGATTTATCAACACAAGATAAACTAACTCAGAGACAAAATCTTGAAGTAAAAATAACTTTCATTAATGTATCAAGACAATACATTTATGAAATGGAAATTACATCAATACTTATACAAGATTTTCCCTAAGCTTCTAAACCGAACATCAACAGCCTTAGTCCTAGCTAAGAAGCCTGACAAAGCTGATGATGAAGAAAAACAGGAAGAAGACAAGATTAAATCATTTCTTCTTCTTCCTACTCTCGACAAACAGAATGGCGAGTCTGATGATTCGCTCTTGCTGGCGGAGAACTTCCAGCCTTTCCTCCTCCAATCGCTCCAGATGGCGATGGTAGTCCATATAGAAGAACAGGAGGTGTGTCAGTACCTCCTGTGGGACAGAGTCCCATATCTCCTCAGGAATGGCTGTGACATGCCATTCCTGCTGCCAATCGGCACAGCTTAGCTCCATATTGAAGTTTTGGTAGTTCAAAAACATGTTGTATCTGACCATTGTATTTTTGAAAGAAGAAGTATAAAGATAAGTGTGTGAGAAGAATTTGATGAAAAGACTGATGTGAAGTGGCTGCTTATATAGGCAAGAGAATGCCAGGAGACGCAAAAAAAATTGAATGCTAACAGGTAAAATTAATTCTACCTCGTCTCCCTAGACTTTGAAAAAGAATAACATTCATTGGAAAGAGGAAACATGGTTTAAAGCGCACAAGAAACAAGTAACATTGGACTGTTCAGGTACAAATACCATTAACCCTAACCATAGTGACTATTAATCTTCCACTTCAACATATTCAATTATTAATTGAGACTGTTATCAAATTTTATTCACAGATAAGTCAAGTAAAACATTAGACTGTAATATCAGAACTTAGACTTATATCAGAACTTAACAGTCATCAGAACATAATTTCTTAACTCGAAAAAGGAATGCCCATCTTAGTAAATCCTCATACAAGTTCTGAGTTATAGACTTCAGAACTTAATCATTAGAACGTGTAACTAGAACTTGTCCTTAGAATTTATGCAAAGTGACACAGTGACTGTTTATCTAAAATAACATAGACCACCACAGTAATTTTCATCATTCATATGGAGTGATTAGTGTGTGCATTAAGCTAAATAACAGACAAAGAGTAAAGTTTGAGTCACTTCAGTACATCTTAGAAATAAGGCATAACTAAATTTTTTGCTAAGGAGCTGTCATTGTCCTGAAACCTACTGATGAATGAGTTCATGCTTGAGTCCACCTCAACTGTTTTGTGCTAATTTTATGCATCTTTTGAAATTCTATTTTACAGTGGCTTCTCAGTGTAAGTGAGTCACGACTGTTTATCAGAATTTATGCTATTATCAGAGTATTTCTCCAGTAATCATAGAGTGTGAAAAGTCACCAAGAAAATATTTTGCTTTTCTAATGCATATTTACTTAATACCAGCAATGCACTTGGGTCGTCCCTTCCACATTTTTACCCTAGATCTCAAAGGAGTACCTGATTTTATTCTTTGATCTTTTTGCTTTTTCTTTTGATAAGTGAGGTTTATCAGCACTTAGTACATTCAACAGTTTTACTAGTATCAGAACTGAACAGATGAGTAGCATTATTCTAATTTGTGACTTAGTAATAAGATATACAAAGTAAACTTAACTAAGCTCAACTATCAGAATTTGCTAGTGTCATAAGATTTCCACTGAAATAATTACTTCTTACATGGAATCATTTGTTTATTGAAGACTACTAGGTCAGTATCTAGCACAGTTATCCTCATAGGATTGAATAGGTACTTGAACAGACATATCACTTATCAGAGTTTAGAAACATATATCAGACAACAGTCAGTACTTAAAGACATTTATCAATTAAGCACAGAATACACAATGAGATTAATTCTGTAAATACTGAGCATAAAGTCTGATAACACAGAACAAGACTAAGCAGATTTAGAGAAAGAATCTGAAACCATTCCAAGTTCATTTACCAGTCTTGTAAAAGTAGCTTCACACAGTGGTTTTGTGAAGATATCTGCTAGTTGTTGATCTGTGGGAATAAAATGCAATTCCACTGTACCTTCATCCACATGTTCCCTGATGAAGTGGTACCTGATGCTGATGTGCTTTGTCATAGAGTGTTGAACTGGATTACCTGTCATAGCAATAACACTTTGATTATCACAGTAAATAGGGATTTTGAAATATGTTAACCCATAATCCAGTAACTGATTCTTCATCCAAAGAATCTGTGCACAACAGCTTCCTGCAGCAATATACTCTGCTTCTGCAGTTGATGTGGAAATTGACTTTTGTTTCTTGCTGTACCAAGAAACCAATCTGCCTCCAAGAAATTGGCAGCTTCCACTTGTGCTTTTCCTGTCAATTTTGCAACCTGCAAAATCTGCATCTGAGTAACCTATTAGTTTAAAATCTGATTCTCTAGGATACCATAATCCCAGAGCAGCTGTTCCTTTAAGATACTTAAAGATTCTTTTTACAGCTGTTAAGTGAGGTTCTCTTGGATCTGCTAGAAATCTTGCACAAAGACAGGTAGCATACATGATATCAGGTCTACTAGCAGTTAGATAGAGTAGAGAGCCAATCATACCTCTGTAGTCAGTAATATCTACTGATTTACCGGTATCCTTATCCAGTTTTGTTGCAGTGGCCATTGGAGTGGATGCACTTGAACAATCTTGCATTCCAAATTTCTTCAGCAAGTTTCTGGTGTACTTGGTTTGACAAATAAAAGTGCCTTCCTCATTCTGCTTGACTTGAAGGCCCATAAAATAGCTAAGTTCCCCCATCATACTCATCTGATATGTTGACTGCATTAGTTTGGCAAACTTCTTGCAAAGTTTATCATTTGTAGATCCAAAAATGATATTATCAACATAAATCTGGACCAGAAGTAAGTCCTTTCCATGGTTGAGATAGAACAGTGTTTTGTCTATTGTCCCTCTATTGAATCCACTTTCCAGAAGAAACTGAGCTAAAGTCTCATACCATGCTCTAGGAGCTTGCTTAAGTCCATAAAGTGCTTTATCAAGCCTGTAGACATAATCTGGATGTTTGGTATCTACAAAACCTGGAGGTTGTTCAACATATACCTCCTCCTCCAATTCTCCATTGAGAAAAGCACTTTTCACATCCATTTGAAAGACAGTAAACTTTTTGTGAGCAGCATAAGCCAAGAATATCCTTATGGCTTCTAACCTAGCAACTGGTGCAAATGTTTCATCATAATCAATTCCCTCCTGTTGAGAATATCCTTTTGCAACCAGCCTTGCCTTATTCCTTGTAATTATGCCATCACTGTCAGTTTTGTTTCTGAATACCCACTTTGTACCAACAACAGATCTATTCTTTGGTCTTGGCACTAGGGTCCAGACTTTGTTTCTTTCAAATTCATTCAACTCTTCCTGCATTGCTCGCACCCAATCAGCATCTTGAAGAGCTTCTTCCACTTTCTTTGACTCAGTCTGAGAGAGAAAAGAATTGTAAAGACATTCATTTGAAGTACCTGTTCTAGTTCTGACACCTGCTTCAGGATTTCCAATTATCAAATCAGGTGTATGTGATTTTGTCCACTTCCTTGCAGATGGAAGGTTTTCTCTAGAACTGGATGCTCCCCCATGATCCATGCTATCTTCATTTTCATTTTCTGATGCTCCCCCTGAAACTATGCTCTCTGAGTTGGAGTCTTCAGTATTTAAATTTTCAGCACTATCAGAACTTGGCTTATCAGAACTTGACGAATCAGAATTTGAAGAGCCAGATGTATGTTCTGATGTTTCTTGAGCTGTGGTAGGATCTTGAGTATGCCCCCCTGCATCGGTGCATCTTCCCTTGGCGTAGCCACCACAGTTTCAATAACATCAGAGTTTATTCCATTAGAGTTTACAGTATCAGGACTTAGACTTTCAGGATTTTTAGTATCAGAATTTGAGTCTTCATTTTCAAATCTCAGCTGATCATGGTCAATGAAATCTTCAAGACCAGTAATCTTCTTGTCATCAAAAGAGACATTGATAGATTCCATGACTACTTTTGTTCTCAAATTATAGACTCTGAAGGCTTTTATGGAAAGTGGATATCCAACAAAGATTCCTTCATCAGCTTTTAGATCAAACTTTGATAGCTGTTCAGTATGAGTCTTGAGAACAAAACACTTGCATCCAAATACATGAAAGTATTTCAGATTTGGCTTCTTTTTCTTCACCATCTCATATGGTGTTTTTCCATGCTTGTTAATGAGTGTTGCATTTTGAGTAAAACAAGCAGTCTGCACAGCTTCAGCCCAGAAATAGGTTGGAAGCTTTTCTTCTTCAAGCATTGTACGTGCAGCTTCAATGAGAGTTCTATTCTTCCTTTCAATAACTCCATTTTGCTGTGGAGTTCCAGGAGCAGAAAATTCCTGCTTTATTCCATGGCTTTTTCAGAACTCTTCCATTATCAAATTCTTGAACTCAGTGCCAATATCACTCCTTAAAACTTTCACAGAATCTTTGACCATTTTATCCAGATGTTTGACATGATCAATCAAGATTGATGCAGTTTCACTTTTTGTATGCAAGAAATACACCCATGTGTATCTGGTGAACTCATCCACTATGACCAACGCATACTTCTTCTTTGCAATAGACATGACATTTACTGGACCAAATAGATCAACATGTAGTAGATGATAAGGCTCAAGAATTGATGATTCAGTCTTGCTCTTGAATGAAGATTTTCTTTGTTTGGCTTTCTGACATGAATCACAAAGACCATCAGGAGCAAATACTGTGTTTGGCAATCCTCTCACAAGATCTTTCTTGACCAGTTCATTTATATTGTTGAAATTTAAATGAGAGAGTTTCTTATGCCAATTCCAGCTTTCTTCAATTGATGCTCTACTCATCAGATAGATTGCAGAACCATCAGTACTTGTTGAAAGCTTAGCTTCATAAATGTTACCACGCCTGTATCCTTTCTGAACAACTTTGCCTTTAGATTTACTCAGAATTTCACAGTGTTCTTCAAAGAAATCAACATGATAACCTCTGTCACAGATTTGACTTATACTCAGTAGGTTGTGTTTAAGTCCTGAGACCAGAGCTACTTGTTTAATTATGACATTTCCAAGATTGATATTGCCATATCCCAATGTTTTTCCAATGTTGCCATCTCCATAAGAAACACTTGGGCCAACTTTCTCCACAAAGTCTGATAGCATGGCCTTATTTCCAGTCATATGTCCTGAACATCCACTGTCCAGAACTAGAATATTTTTCCTGTTGCCCTGCAATCACAAAGACCACTAATTATTAGTTTAAAGGACCCAGACTTGCTTGGATCCTTTGGCCTTATTAAGTTTGTTAACATTTGCAGCGGATTTAGCATCAGAGTTTATGTTAACATTTTTCTTATCAGAACTTACACTATCAGACTTTGAATCAGAATTTACACTAGAAGGAACAATGGAAACTTTCTTCAAAGAAGGTTTTATTTTATAATAATCATAGTACAAGCTATGATATTCCTTACAAGTATAAATGGAATGCCATAAACTACCACAATGAAAACAAGGATTTTGTGGTTTGTATCTAACAGACTGACTCTTAACTCCTGACTTTGAAGGTAAAGAGTTAATATTCTTATTCTTCCTGCAAAAAGAAGCCAGATGGTTAGAACTTCCATAGTTATGACATGTTTTCCTAGAAGCATCAGGAACAGGTTTATAATTATTGCTTTTATTCACACCTTCCTTTCCATTCCTATTTTTCCTAGGTGATTTTACCTTGTTTGCATTCTTAACATCTTTCAGCTTATGCTTAAGCTGCTTCTTCGTCATTAAGCCTATGTTCACTTCAGCTGTCTTTTCCTGTTTTAGTTTGTCAGAAGTTAATTTATTTGTAACTTCTGATTTTTCATATTCAGACTTTACAGTTACAAACTTAACAGGTTTTAACTTTGGCTTTTGCTTATCAACAGACTTAATTTCTTCAGTTCCTTTATCATTCTTATCTTCTCCATAACCTAAGCCCTCTTTCCAGTTTCCACTACTTAGCATATTTTGAGTTGTTTTGCCAGAGTTAGTCCAAGTTCTGATAATCTCTCTTTCCTTTTCTAACTCAGTTTTTAGAGATTCATTTATTTTTAGCACTTCATTCCTAACATAAAAACCATCATCTCTATCCTTCTGAGTTTGATGGAACATGACTAACTCTTTTTCTAAGAAATCATTTCTTTTCTTAAATGCAAGATTTTCAGAAGTTAATCTTTCACATGTTAAAGTTTGATCTCTATAACTAACAAACATGGTTTTAAGATATCTTCTCAACTCATTAATATCATCAGTATGAAAAGCATAAGTAGTCCGAGGTACCTTTGTTTCAGCAGCTTCAGAACTGCTCTCAGCACTTTCTTTATCAGCATTTGCCATCAATGCATAGTTTTCCTCACTTTCAGAGTCTGAGGTGTCTGTCCAGCTTTTCTGCTTTGTGACAAGAGCCTTGCCTTTGTCACCCTTTACCTTCTTGCAATCAGGAGATATGTGGCCTTTCTCACCACAGTTATAGCATTTAACATTGGTGTAATCTCCTCTGTCAGACTTTCCTCCTCTGCCTTCAGATCTTCTGAAATTCTTCTTATCAGAACTTATGCCTTTCCTGGAAAACTTCTTTCCCTTCCTGAACTTCCTGTATGCAATCTTTGTGATTCCTTTCACCATAAGAGCACACAGCTTCATCATCTCCTCATCAGCATCAGTCTCAGGCAAGCTTTCAGAATCTGAGTCATCATCACTCTCAGAACTTGATGACTCACTATCAGACTTTATGAAAAGAGCTTTACCCTTGTCTTTCTTTGAGGAAGCTGCTTTGGGGAATTCTTCTTCAGCCTTAAGAGCAACTGTCCTTGACTTTCCTCCTTTCCTCTTGCTTCTTTGTTCCATCTCCAGCTCATGAGTCTTGAGCATTCCATAGATTTCGTCAAGAGTTGTTTCATCAAGACTGTAGTGGTCTCTTATTGTCGTTGCCTTCAAATCCCAGCATTCAGGAAGAGCTAACAGGAACTTAAGGTTTGAATCTTCAAGATAATACTCTTTATCAACCAGTGACAAATTATTCAAAAGTTTGACAAATCTATCATATAAATCATTCAATGACTCATTAGTCTTTGAGTCAAAGTGTTCATACTCTTGAGTGAGTATTGTCTTCCTGTTCTTCTTAATTGTGTCAGTTCCCTGACATCTTGTTTCCAGAGCATCCCATATCTCCTTAGCAGTCTTGCAGTTGATTACCCTGTTTGATATTACATTATCAATGGCACTATGCAGTAAGTGTCGTACCTTAGCATTCTTAGCAATTGATGCTATGTCTTCAACAATATAATCACTCTTCTCCTTTGGTACGGTCTTTGCTGCTTCACCTGCAACTGCAACAGCGAGCTTGGTTGGTTTGTGAGGGCCTTCCTTGATTCTATCAAGGTATTCTGGATCTGTTGCTTCCAGGAACATGGTCATCCTTACCTTCCATATGGGATATTCAGATGGTCTCAGTATGGGAACTCTGATGGTCTCATACCGACTCTGAATTTGTGTCTTTGGTGGTTCCTCAGTTTTGGTAGGCTTAGTTGGAGTTTCTGTGTCCGACATGATTGTGTTTGGATCTTTAACTGTATGTATGTTAACAGATAGGCTCTGATACCAATTGTTAGGTCACACACACACTGTAGAGGGGGTGAATACAGTGTATAGTACACTCAAATCGAACTTTAAGAACTTAAGTAACAGAAAACAAACTTTATTGAAACAATAAACTCTGTTACAGTATGGAACTGTTACCTCTCAGTGATGAACAAATATCACGAGAGCTGTTAGAGTTACAATGAATAATCTTCTCTAATAATGATAACACTTATAGTGTAAACCCTATGTCTGTGTTTATATACTACACAGTTACAAGATAATCGCTAATTGATATGGAATATAATTCTGCTTCCTAAAATATATCAATCAGATATCTTTTCTTCCAAGTATTCCATTCTTTACAGAATTCCTTCTTCATGCATATCTCTTCTTATGTTTATCTTGATCTTCTTTCCTTTAATCAGCTACTGTCCTTATCTGATCGTCCTTCAGCACTTAAGTTCTGATATCTATCTTCTGATGATTATCTCCTGATAACATAAGTACTGATATCCTTAAGTCCTGACTTTCAGTATAAGTACTGATCAACAGTTAAGTACTGATTTATCCTGTTCAAGTAAGATCTGAAAGCTAAACATAAAACATATTAGCCATGACATTATCAAATATATCTAACAAGTAGCAGTATGTAGACCTTGAAGTTGTTTTGTAGACAGAGCTGTGATCTTTAGTTGTGTCTTGAAATCAGCATTTGTAAGCAACTCATCAGCTTTTGCAATATGCTCTGTTAGAATTTTAGAACATGGAATAAAATCAAATTGATTCCACTTCTTGGTCCACTCAACACCTCTGTGAGTATCCTCCCAAGGAATAGGTGCTTCCTTTTCAACAAATTTCTTCATCAATTCTTCCTTGCCCAGAATAGGTACTGGAGTCTCAGCAGAAACACTATCATCAGAACTTGAGGAAGACTCATTGTGTTCTGATAGCTCAACAGTATGTGAAGCAACTGGAGATTCAGGAATAACATCATCTAAATTCTGATTAGCAGAATTTATCTCCAGAGCTGGTGTCTTCGATGTAGATGAAGCTTCCAGATGAAGAACTTCAGGTATATTCAAATTATGAATATCTATTTCAGATTTAGCAGTTTGTTCTTTAGCATCATCTGTAGCTTTAATTGGAGAGACAAGAGGAGTAACAACTGTATTGGAAACAGTTTCTTTGGCCTGAGCTGGAAGGGCTTCAATGATAATCAGTTCTTGTGAGATCAGAGATTCCTGATCCCCTTCCTCAGCTTCTTCAGTATCTTCTGAGATAGCTTTAGCCAAATACCTCATTATCTTCATTTTCTTCAATCTCCTTGCCAATGAAGGAGTTGCTTCAGCAGCATCAGAATGTACAGATTTCCTTTTCAAAGTATCAAAATTTTGAGCTGCTTCTACTTTCTGAGAAGTAACATTCTCAGCTTCATTTATCACAGGTTCAGATGCATGAACCCGTGCTTCAATTATTTCCTCTTCACTCTCAGACTCATCTCTGAGAATCAGCTTCCTTCTCTTTTATGGAGGTTGAGGAACAAACTTTGTCCACTTAAAAGGTTTGGAAGATAAGGGTCTGGTTGCTTGTGCTGATGGTTGAAAAGTCTGAGGTGTTTGTGTAAAGGTGGTAGGTGCTGATGGTTGAGATTCTGATGGTTGGACTTCAGGATATAGTGCAGTGTATTTAACTGGATCATAGGTTATTAAGGCTTGTTTGATAGATAAAGGTATTTGGAGGGGTCTTAACACAGCCTTCTTATTATCAGTAGATAATAAGTCATTAAAAGCTCTTTTGTCTAATTTGAATGATGGAATTAATTCATGAGCTAATTGGGGCTTATCATCACAACAAAAGCTATAAATAAGCTGACAGAATCTAGCAAAATAGACAGTATTTCTATCTTCTATCATCCTATCCCCAATGAAACCTAGAACAACACTTGCATAATCAAAATCAGTTTGATTAATGAGAGCATACCCGATTTGTTGACTAAATATTGGGATTGCATCAAAGTTAGAACATGTGTTTGCAAAAGCCTTGGTAATACAGTCGAAGAAGAAACCCCATTCCCTCCTTATGTAAGATCTCTTCAACTGACCCAGCTTTGCCAATGTCCTCTCATACCCCAGACTGGCCATTATGTTTTGAAGAACTGGCTCCTCAACAGTAGAATAAACACAGTTCTCAGGAAGCTGCAGTGCTTGTCGAACCGTGGCCAATATCACGACATGCTCATCCTCCCCTGATGAAAGGATAATACTTGGGGACCCTTGAGCACCGCCATCATCATATACTCCACTTCTCCAGAACTCCAGCACTTGAGTACCAGAGACTGCATCAGGTTGGGTCAAAGCGTACCCAATATCAGAACTAGTAAGAAAGTCCTGAATAAAGTGAAGTTCCGATGGAGCTTCAGCCTTGCTAAGAATAGCGGAGTAGTTATTAAGAACAAACTTAGCCCCATTGTAAATTACGTCTTTTGGTGCCATCTTTGTATGAAATTAAGTGAGAAGAAGAGTGTTTGCAAAGTGTTTGTTAAAAGTCCTGAAAGAAAACGCTTCAGAGAACATTAGAGAGAGAGAGAGAGAAAGTAAAAGAGATTAAGAATTAAAAAAGTAAGTAAAAGATTAGAAAATCTTTTATCTCTCATATATATGCTCTCTCCACTCAATAGTTGTATTTTTGAAGCATGAGATACACTTTACACCTGGCACCATGTGAACAGTCAATAAACGATTAAATCAGGAGTTAATGGGCACGTAAAATATGCAATAATTACCGTGCACATACAGTTTTTCAGGACATACACGTTAACCACTAACCCATAATGATTATGACTGTTTTATTTCACCCCAATTATTCTGATTTAAATATGATTGTTTCAGATTTTATCACAAATAAGTCAAGTAAAGAAAAATGCCACATAAGCATCAAAGAGTCCGTCAGGATTTAATATCAGAACTTAACTTATACCAGATTTTAACAGTCATCAAAATATGGCTTCTATACTCAACAAGTGAATATCTTTTTCTGTGATTCGTCATACAAATACTGACTTGTTTTCTTCAGAGTTTAATCATCAGAACTTCTATCAGAACTTGTCCTCAGAATTTATGCAACTAACACTTAACTGTTTGTCAAAAACAACTTAATCACCACAATAATTTTCATCATTCATATGGAGTGAAAGTGTGTGCAGTCAGCAAGACATTAGATAAAGATTAAAGTCTGATAAACTCCAGTATATCTTAGAAATAAGGCATAACTCAAAAAAATGCTTAAAATGTGTCATCAGTCATGATGTCTACTATAGAACAAGTTTATGCATGAGTCTACCTCAACTGTTTGTGCTCATTTTATGCATCTTTTGAAATTCCTTTTTAAAGTGGTTTCTCAGTGTAAGTGAGTCACGACTGCTTATCAGAATTTATGCTGTGATCAGAGTATTTCTCCAGTAATCATAGAGTGTGAAAATTCACCAAGAAATTTTTTGCTTTTCTAATGCATATTACTTAATACCAGCAATGCACTTGGGTCTTCCCTTCCACATTTTTACTCTAGATCTCAAAGGAGTACCTGACTTTTATTCTTTTCTTTTCTTTTCTTTTCTTTTGATAAGTGAGGCATATCAGCACTTAGTTCATTCTTAAGATTTACTGACATCAGAATTTGACAGATAAGAAACAAGAATCTAGTTTGTGACTATGTAATAAGATACACAAAGTAAACTTGACTAAGCTCAATATCAGAATCTGCTTGTGTTAATGAGTTTCCACATAAACAATTAATTCAAACATGGGATTTCTAGTATGTTAAAGACTACTAGGTCAACATCTAGCACAGTTATCCTCATTGGATTGAATAGTCACAGAACATTCAAAACACTTATCAGAGTATATAAATCCACATCAGTTAACAATCAGCATTTAATGAAATTCAAATTAAGCATAGATTACATAGAGATAATACAATCTGTAAACACTGATCATAAAGTCTGATGCATGAGAACAAAAACTAAGCGGATTTAGAGAAAGAACATGTAACCATTCCAAGTTCATTTACCAATCTTATAAAAGTAGCTTCACATAGTGGTTTTGTGAAGATATCTGCTAGCTGTTGATCTATTGGAACAAAATGCAATTCCACTGTACCTTCATCCACATGTTCCCTTATGAAATGGTACCTTATGCTGACGTGCTTTGTCATTGAGTGTTGAACTGGATTACCTGTCATAGCAATAGCACTTTGATTATCACAGTAAATAGGGATATTAGAAAATTCTAACCCATAATCCAGTAACTGATTCTTCATCCAAAGAATCTTTGCACAACAACTTCCTGCAGTAATATATTCTGCTTCTGCAGTTGATGTGGAAATTGACTTTTGTTTCTTGCTAAACCAAGAAACCAATCTGCCTCCAAGAAATTGGCAGCTTCCACTAGTGCTTTTCCTGTCAATATTGCATCCTGCAAAATCTGCATCTGAGTAACCAATTAGCTTAAAATCTGATTCCCTAGTATACCACAATCCTAGATCAGCTGTACCCTTAAGGTAATTGAAAATTCTTTTCACAACTATTAAGTGAGGTTCTCTTGGATCAGCCTGAAATATTGAATAAAGACAGGTAGCATACATGATATCAGGTCTAATAGCAGTTAGATAGAGTAAAGAGCCAATCATACCTCTATAGTTTGTAATATCTACTGATTACCAGTATCCTTATCTAACTTGGTTGAAGTGGCCATGAGAGTGGATGCAGTTGAACAATCTTCCATTCCAAATTTCTTCAGTAGATTTCTGGTGTACTTGGATTGACAGATAAAAGTGCCTTCTTCAGATTGCTTGACTTGAAGGCCCAGAAAATAGATGAGTTCTCCCATCATACTCATTTGATATCTTGACTGCATCAGTCTTGCAAACTTCTCACACAGTTTGGAATTAGTAGAACCAAATATGATATCATCAACATAAATCTGTATCAAAAGTAAGTTCTTTCCATGGTTGAGGTAGAATAAAGTCTTGTCAATTGTGCCTCTATGAAATCCACTTTCCAGAAGGAATTGAGCTAAAGTCTCATACCATGCCCTTGGAGCTTGCTTAAGGCCATAAAGTACTTTATCAAGCCTGTAGACATGATTGGGAAATTTAGGATCTACAAAGCCTGGAGGTTGTTCAACATATACCTCTTCTTCCAATTCTCCAATGAGAAAAGCACTTTTCACATCCATTTGAAAGACTTTAAACTTCTTGTGAGCAGCATAAGCCAAAAAGATCCTTATGGCTTCTAATCTAGCAACTGGTGCAAATGTTTCATCATAATCAATACCCTCCTGTTGAGAGTAGCCCTTAGCAACCAGTCTTGCTTTATTCCTTGTAATTATGCCATCACTATCAGTTTTATTTCTGAACACCCATTTTGTACCTACAACTGATCTGTTCTTTGGTCTTGGCACTAGGGTCCAGACTTTATGTCTTTCAAATTTATTTAACTCTTCCTGCATTGCTTGCACCCAATCAGCATCTTGAAGAGCTTCTTCCACTTTCTTTGGTTCAGTCTGAGATAGAAAAGAACGATAGAGACATTCATTTGAAGTTGCAGTTCTAGTTTTGACACCTGCTTCAGGATCTCCAATGATTAAATCAGGTGTATGTGCTTTAGTCCACTTCCTTGCAGATGGCAGTTGATCTCTTGAACTGGATCCTCCCCCATGATCCATGCTGTCTCCATCAGCATCTTCTGATGCTCCCCCTGTAGTTATGCTCTTTGAGACTTCAGAATTTGAATTTGATTTTTCAGGAGTTGAAGAATCAGAGGTTCCAGAATTATCAGAGTTTGGCTCATCAAAACTAGATGAATCAGAATTTGAAGAGCTAGTAATAGGTTCTGATGCTTCTCGAGAGTCTTCAGATGTGGTAGGATCTTCAGCTTGCTCCCCATGGACAGGTGCATTTTACTTTGGAGTTGTTACCACAGTTTCAATGACATCAGAACTTAATCCATCAGAACTTACAGGATCAAAATTTTCAGGATCAGAATTTAAATCTTCATTCTCAAATCCCAGCTGATCATGATCATCGAAATCTTCAAGTCCAGTAATCTTCTTATAATCAAAAGAGACATTGATAGATTCCATGACAACTCTTGTTCTTAAATTGTAGACTCTGAAGGCTTTTGTGGAAAGTGGATATCCAACAAAAATTCCTTCATCAGCTTTTAGATCAAATTTTGACAGCTGCTCAGGATGAGTCTTAAGAACAAAACACTTGCAACCAAATACATGAAAGTATTTCAGATTTGGCTTCTTCTTCTTCACCATTTCATATGGTGTTTTTCCATGCTTGTTTATGAGTGTAGCATTTTGTGTAAAACAAGTAGTCTGCACAACTTCAGCCCAAAAATAGGTTGGTAGCTTTGCTTCATCAAGCATTATTCGTGCAGCTTCAATGAGAGTCATATTCTTTCTTTCTACAACTCCATTTTGCTGTGGAGTTCCAGGTGCGGAAAACTCCTATTTGATTCCATGATCTTTGCAGAACTCTCCCATGATTGAATGTTGAACTCAGTGCCATTATCACTCCTTATTATTTTAACAGAATCTTTGACTATCTTATCCAGCTGTCTGACATGATCAGTTAGAGTGGATGCAGTTTCAGTCTTCTTGTGCAAGAATTACACCCATGTGTACCTTGTGAACTCATCCACTATAACCATAGCATATTTATTCTTTGCAATAGACATGACATTGACTGGACCAAATAGATCAACATGCAGTAGGTGATAAGGCTCAAGAATTGATGACTCAATTTTGCTCTTGAAGGAAGATTTTCTTTGTTTTGCCTTCCGACATGAATCACAGAGGCCATCAGGAGCAAATACTGTTTTTGGCAATCCTCTCACAAGATCTTTCTTTACAAGCTCATTTATATTGGTGAAATTTAAATGAGAGAGTTTCTTGTGCCAATTCCAGCTTTCTTCAATTGATGCTCTACTCAACAGACAGATTGCAGAACCATCAGTACTTGTTGAAAGTCTGGCTTCATAAATGTTACCATGCCTGTATCCTTTCAGAACCACTTTGCTTGTTGAAATATTTATAACTTCACAGTGTTCTTTAAAGAAATCCACATGATAACCTCTGTCACAGATTTGACTTATACTCAACAGATTATGTTTAAGTCCTGAGACTAGAGCTACTGATTCAATGATGACATTCCCAAGATTGATTTTGCCATATCCCAGAGTTTTCCCAATGTTGCCATCTCCATAAGAAACTCCTGAGCCAACTTTCTCCACAAAGTCTGATAGCAGGGCTTTATTTCCAGTCATATGTCCAGAACATCCACTGTCCAGGACTAGGATGTTCTTCCTGTTGCCCTGCAATCACAAAGACCACTAAAGGTTAGTTTTAAGGACCCAGACTTGCTTGGATCCTTTAGCCTTTTAAAGTTTTTTAACATTTACAGTGGATTTAACATCAGAGTTTATGCTAACATTTTTTTTATCAGATTTTACAGTATCAGACTTTGCATCATGCTTTACACTAGAAGGAATTAAAGTAACTTTCTTCAAAGAAGGTTTTATCTGATAATAATCATAGTACAAACTATGATATTCCTTACAAGTATAAATGGAATGCCATATACTACCATAATGAAAATAAGGATTTTGTGTCTTAAACCTAACAAACTGACTCTTAAATCCTGAATTAGAAGGTAAGGAGTTTATATTCTTATTCTTCCTGCAAAAAGAAGCCAGATGGTTAGAGTTTTCACAGTTATAGCATTTCTTTCTAGGAGCATTAGGAACAGGCATATAATTGTTACTTTTATTCACTCCTTCCTTTCCATTCCTATTTTTCCTAGCTGCCTTTACCTTGTTTACACTGGTAATCTCTTTCATCTTATGTTTAAGCTGCTTCTTTGCCATTAAGCCTATATTAACTTCAGTTGGTTTATCCTGTTCTAATTTGTCAGACGTTGACTCTGCTATCACTTCTGTCTCAATATCATTCATCTTTTCAGAATCAGACTTTACAGTTTTAGCTACAAATTTAACAGGATTTACCTTTGGCTTAGTAGTCTGTTTAACAATAATTGGCTTAACTTGTTCAGTTCCTTTTTCACTTTTCTCATCTCCATAACCTAAGCCCTCTTTCCAGTTTCCACTACTTAGTATATCCTGAGTTGCTCTGCCAGAGTTAGTCCTAGTCCTGATAATCTCTCTCTCTTTTTCTAACTCAGTTTTTAGAGATTTATTCATTTTTAGCACTTCATCTCTCACATAGAAAACATCATCTCTATCCTTCTGAGTTTGATGGAACATAACTAACTCTTTTTCCAAATAATCATTCCTCTTTTTATAGGCAAGATTTTCAGAAGTTAATCTTTCACATGTTAAAGTTTGATCTCTATAGCTAATAAACATGGTTTTAAGATATAATCTCAACTCAGTAATATCATCAGTATGAAAGGCATAAGTTGTTTGAGGTACCTTTAACTCAGCAGCATCAGAACTGCTATCAGCATTTGCCATCAAGGCATAGTTCTCCTCATCTTCAGAATCTGAGGTGTCTGTCCAACTTTTCTTCTTTGTGACAAGTGCCTTGCCTTTGTCACTCTTTCCTTTCTTGCTTTCAGGAGATATGTGGCATTTCTCACCACAGTTGTAGCATTTGACATTTGAGTAATCTCCTATGTCAGACTTTCCTCCTTTGCCTTCAGATTTTCTAAAGACCTTCTTATCTGAACTTCTACCTTTCTTGGAAAACTTCTTTCCTCTTATGAATTTCCTGTATGAAATCTTTGTGATACCCTTCACCATAAGAGCACACAGCTTCATCATCTCTTCATCAGCATCTACTTCAGGTAGACTTTCAGTTTCTGAATCATCATCATCAGAACTTGATGATTCTGAATCAGACTTTATGATGAGAGCTTTTCCTTTTCTTTTCTTTGAGACAGCCACTTTGGGGGATTCCTCCTTAGCATTAAGAGCAACTGTTCTTGATTTTCTCCCATGTCTCTTGCTTCTTTGATCCATCTCAAGTTCATAAGTCTTGAGCATTCCATAAATTTCATCAAGAGTAGTTTCATCAAGAGCATAGTTATCTCTTATAATAGTAGTTTTCAAATCCCAACTTTCAGGAAGAGCTAAAAGGAATTTTAGATTTGAATCTTCAATGTCATATTCCTTGTCCACCAGTGACAGATCATTCAAGAGTTTGACAAACCTGTCATATAAGTCAGTTAATGACTCATCACTTTTTGAGTCAAAGTGCTCATACTCTTGAGTGAGTATAGTCCTCCTGTTTTTCTTGATTGCATCAGTTCCCTGACACCTTGTCTCCAAAGCATCCCATATCTCCTTTGCAGTCTTGCATTGTATTACCCTATTTGACATGACATTATCAACGGCACTATGCAGCAAATGCCTTACCTCTGCATCCTTGGCAATAGATCAGATATCTTCAGCTGTGTATTCACTTTTCTCCTTTGGTATGGTCTTTGCTAGCTGATCTGCAACTGCAACAGAGAGCTTGGTTGGCTTATGCGGTCCTTCATTAATTCTGTCAAGGTATTCTGGATCTGTAGCTTCCAGAAACATAGCCATCTTCACTTTCCATATGGGATACTCAGACGGTCTCAGCATGGAAACCCTGATAGTCTCATATCGACTATGGGTTTGAGTCTTTGGAGTTTCTTCAGTTTTAGCGGGCTTGGTTGGATTTTCTGCTTCTTCTGACATGATTGTTTTGGATCTTTACTGTATGTGTATTAACAGATAGGCTCTGATACCACTTTTTAGGTCACACAACACTGTAGAAGGGGGTTGAATATAGTGTAGAATATAATCAAATCGATTTAAAGCACAAGTAACAGAAAACAGATGTATTCGAAATAACAAACCCTGTTACAATGGAACTGTTCTCTCTCAATGATGAACAAATATCACGAGAGCTGCTAGGTTACAATTATATGATCTTCTCGATGATCGTAACTCTTATAGAGTAAACCTATATCTGTGTTTATATAGACACACAGTTACGAGATAACTTCTAGTTGATATGGAATATAATTCTGTCTCCTAAAATATATCAACCAGATATCTTATAATTCTTCTAGTCCTCGAACTCTTTCCATGCATATCTTCTTCTTGTATTAGTCTCGATCTTCTTTCCTGTAAATCAGCTTCCTTCCTTAACTGTAAGTCCTCCAGTACTTAAGTTCTGATATCCATCTTTTGATATTATCTTATGATAATCTAAGTTCTGATATCCTTGAGTTCTGACTTCCAGTAAGTCCTGATTCCAGTAAGAACTGATATTTCCTATTAGTTAAGATCTGAGAACTAAACATGAAATATATTAGACATGACATCTCAAATATATTCAACAATTCCTTTCACAGAGATGGTATAGGCTTTGAGATGAAATTTAAGATCAGGGTTTTGAAGTCCATCATATGCCATGTGAACATGTTGCATACCAACAGCTAATGAGATAGAAGTATGTGCATCTCTCCATGCGAAATCCCATTCAGTCTTTCAAAAATGCTCAATATCAGCATTGAAATGTGAAGAAGAACCAACATTGGATTTCTTAGATGTATCAATAGCAATCTTAAGCTGAGCTATGTCAGAATCACCAGGATCAGTGTCTTCATCGGAATCAGAGCCAGACAGACCCTCAGAAGAATTTATAGAGCTAGGCAAAATTGCTTCACCTTTAAGAGGATCCTTAGCAATAAGTATCTGTTCCTGATGAGATCCTGAAATATAAAACAATGTAAGACCTAAATCTCTCTTTTCTTTTCAAGTGATCTCATCACTTCTCACACAATATATTACTTTGAAGAGTAATATGTTTCTCACATAAGAAAGTTTATAAGCAAAGAAAAACTTATAAAATTCTTTTCTCAAAACTACCTCTCATTTTGCCAGTACAGGAGACTGCCACTCAAAATTTAATTTTCTCACATAGTATTTTCACACAGTCTCACAGAAAAGCACAATCACACATTTTGCAAAGAAATAAGAGATGGCTTAGATGAGTAGTATGCTTGTCATATAAATAGAGGTAACCTCAAATAAGAGACTATTTATAATCATACAAACATGAAGAACAACAAAGGAAAATAAGCAATACCTGAAGGTGAGTCCTCAAATAGAGGTGATGATAGCGGAGGAACAAACAACGCATCAGGATGCTTTGACAAGCTAGTTAGTAGCAAAGAGTCATCAGTAGAAGCTGCTTGAATGGATAGTTGATCAATATCAGGATTTGTTGTAGCATCAGGATTTGATTTGTCAGGAGAATGAACTAGGCCGACATCAGTACTTTGAACTGATGGTTATTGTGGGGCCTGAGGAATATGAGCTGCTTCAACAAGAAGTGATGAAGGTTCTTGTGTACTCTCCTCAAACATCAGATCATTAATAACTGCATCCACCTTTGACAATACATCCTAATGAGCCTTCTTTTCTTGCAGCAGTTGTTCAGAGTCAGCAAGCAGATCACCTTGAGCAAAATAAACAATTATTTGTGCAGCCTCTTTGTCTGCATATTCCCTTTGAGAAGATGGTTCTTTTGTGACTGAATGTATCTCAGATTCTAAATCCTTTTGAGACTTAGGTTCTTGTGGACTAACATTCATAGAAGAGGACTGAGTCTTTTTCTTCTTTTTGATGTACCTAACCACATCTTCAGGTTTTCTTTTCAACGTGCTCTTGTCAGTTTTCTTGGGCTCAATAGTTTCTTTGTTCACTGGAGACTTGTTGATCAAAGCACTAGCATCAGTAGTTGGCTCCTTGGTTCCAGTTGAGTCAATAGAGTCATTAGGAATTACAACTGTTGATTTCTTTATCTTCATCCTTGGCCCAACGGGCATCTGATCATCAGAGTTAGAATCATCTTGCATGATCAGCCTTCTTTTCCGGACAGGAAAACATTCTTCTTTCTTCTCACTCTCACTCAGTGAGGCCTGTTGAGCTCTCTGTTTAGATTGAATAGATTTCTTAACCAGCCTTTTCTTTAGTACAACTGATGCCTTTTGAGAGACATTAGAGGAGGCTAATTTAGAAGCTGGATTAGAGTTCTGTTTAATAGAAGAAATGCTTGGGTTAGAAATTAGATGGGTAGTGTCTTGTTCCATAACATCAGGAAATATAACAGAGGTGCCAGCATCAGGATTTGCAGGCACTTGTGAAGGAGTAGGTCTATTTCTTAATAGAAATTTCCTGACCTCCTGAGGCAGGAAAGGAAGTCCTGAAAACTTATTCTTTTCATCTCTTTTTATATGATCAGTGATAGCCTTCTCAGAAATTTGAAATATAGGAAGCAATTCATCATTATCAAATTCAACATTAGGGCATAGAAAATTAAAAATCAGTTGAAGAAATCTAGTATACCCTATTACTCCTGATGCATCTATTCTCCTAACAATTATGAATTGAAGAATGGTGTTACCAGAATACCCAATTTTCAGAGAAGTGGGCAAAAGAATATCAAAGTTTGTTGTCTTATTCAAGAAATATCTGCTGATGCAATCAAAGAAGAAATTACATTCTCTCTTTAATTTTGTTCTTGTCAATTTCCCAACTGTTGTGATGTCACCTTTGTAGTTCAGAGTTCTGAGCATATCAAACAGCTGCTCAGTTGCATAATTATCAGGAGCACCATCACAAGCAGGCAACCTCAACGCTTGAACCTGAACATCAGCATCAACTCATAACTACGTCCCTTATATTCAAAAGAGAAAGCAGTATTTGTTGCATTAACTAGAGCTGTATCCTATACCTGCATTACAGCCCTGTATGATACCTTAGTAGGATTTGTGAGAGCATATCCCACTACTAGAAATTTGTCGATAGACATCGCTTATTAGCCGATGTCTATTTAAAATCCAAGCGATGTATTTGCATGCGATGAGAAAGGTAGGTGCATTACACATCGCTTATTTGCCGATGTCTATACACAGTTTAGACATCGTTTTTCTTAACAATGTTATGTATTTTTCTTCAATGTATACCTTCACTATGGTTTCAGTTATTCATTCATATGTCATGTATATCATTTTAAACTTATCACATATAAAGCAATATGATACATTAACATCGAAAAACTTGTTAAACTGATGTGTAACTTAACATATTACATCAGTCTTTTATGAGAAGCGATGTCGTACCTTTCTTTTTTTAATGGAACCGATGTCTTTGTGTGTGTTTAACATCAGTTCTTTCAAAATGTGATATCTATTATATTGTTTTACATCAGTCATTTCTTGTGAGCTGATATATGTGCCTGCTTATGACATCAGTTTATTGAATGAAATGTCTTATTTGACTACATTTTACATCAGTTATTTTGTTCATGAAGTGATGTTTGTTTATTTTTTTTATTCATGAATCCCCTGTTTCAATCAAATGCCCAACACCCAAACAAGAGTCATCCAAAAACATACCAACTGCCATTTTACCATTCCAAAACTAACCAAACCAAAACAAACGCAAAAACAAACATACATTCATTGATTTACCATAGATTATACCATTTACGTACATATATCCACCACCAACCAAACTTCATAATCCAAACAGACTACATAACTGCAATAGCAAGTACTAGACATCCACCATCGATCATTTACATAGTTTATCCCAAACAGAAATTTACCAACTAAAGTTCCCCCATTATATTTATCAACAAAAACCACTAGTAGCTCTTACAAATTCTTACAAATTCAGTCTACATAAAGGAGCTGCAGATTAGGCCTTTTTATAAGAAGGACTCGATATGGCTAAGAGTCTCACATCGAACCTCGTCCAGCTCAGCCTTGGCAACAGTCACCTTTCGATTCTTTTTCGACCACTGAAAAGTGTAACACACAGGAATTAGTAACAATGAATTCTACCACAAATTATATGTACACCAGTTATATCAAGAATGAATTAAGCAAAAAAATATACCTTTTTGATAAATGTCATTTCATTATCCATGGCAATTTCTTTCATATACCACATAACAACATCGCTATACTGAAAAGCTGATGTAAATATACTAAAAAGACATCACTTATTTTTTATGTGATGTAAAAAACGTTTTTAACATCAGTGACTTTTCTGACTGATGTCTAATGTGCGATGTCTAATGCTGATTTTCTAGTAGTGTCCAATTGGACATTGGAGTAAGAAATCCTGTATATCAAGAAAAGATTGAGGAAACTGTTGATGTGTAAGTGCAGCCAAGTAGTTATAGGTTCCAAAAGTGTTGCCATGAATATTAATTGTTTGACTGAAGAAGGGTGAAATCTCAGAAGATGACATGATGTTTGTAGGTGTTGAGGAAAGGTATTCGTTAGATGTGAATAGTGAGGCTGTGTGTATGATAATATGTGTCACATAGGTTCTTGTGCAAATATAAGTTTGCAAAGCTTAGTTGTATGTAAAACACTTGGAGAAGGAAGCTTAGTGAATTAGACATCTGATAGAGGATAATTACTGAAGAATTGGAGTGGAAAGTGGAGTAATGTGCGGAATCAGCAACAAAGGACGCAATGCTCTTTTAGTAAATTGTTATGTGACTTTGTTCAACAATTTATCCACTTTTAAACAATAATTAATAAGATAATCACTTTTTCAGCATTAAATAATTCAGAAATCATTTGTCAATAATTTTCTAAATTAAAACAAGTTGACCTGTCATCAGTATTTGGTACCTCTTATCTGTCAGGATTTGACATCGTCAGGATTTGTCAATTCAAATTCATCAGTGTTTGTCAAAACAACTCAAGCATATCATAAAACCATAATTTTAATCTCAAGAATCATTAAAATATACATATTAATGGTGTGATTTAGAGATTAACAGGCTATAATTAAGAACAAGCACATGCATACACAACTAAAGAACATAGATTAAGTCTTGAAGCAAAATAAACAAAATTTCATTAATAATTCAAGAGAGTACTATTAGGTCACACAACACTATAGAAAGGGGTTGAATATAGTGTTGATACAATCAAATCGATTTAGAACACAAGTATGTAACAGTAATCAAGTTTATTCAATATAATAAGCTCTGTTACAAAGTAGGTTAAACTATTCTCTCAGTGATGAACAATATCACTAAGAGCTGCTAGGGTTACATAGAATAATCTTCTCGTGAATGATAACACTTATAGTGTAAACCCTAAGCTGTGTTTATATAGTACACAGTTACAAGATATCTTCTAATTGATATGGAATATAATTATGTCTCCTAAAATATATCAATCAGATATTATCTTTTTACAAGTCTTCTAGTTGTCCAACTCTTCATGCATATCTTCTTTTATTTTAGTCCAGATCATCTCCTGTAAATCAGCTGCATTCCTTGAAGTACCCGCACTTAAGTCCTGATATAAATCTTGACGGCCTTAAGTTCTGATATAAGTTCTGACTTCAGTAAGTTCTGATTTCCAGTAAGTCCTGATAAGTCCTGAAACTAAACACAACAGATTAGACATGACATTACAAATATATCTAACAATCTCCCCCAACTTGTAAATTATGAAAAATATACAAGTTAATAGATTTGATGATGTCAAAAACATTTAAGTACAAATGCAATGAGAGTTTATTTAGACAACTAACTACAACTTACAGTACATGTAGCTTTACCAATATCACTGAATCAATCTGAATCTAAAGTGATTCCTTGTAAAGTCTTTTACCAGCTTGTCTTCAGCTTTTCTCAGAACTTCAACTAACTGTGCTTTGACTAGCATCAGTTCTTCATCTTCATTGTCAGCAATCTGATAAATGGCTGTTCTGAGTGCTGGAATAGATGTTCTTTCAAGACCATCTCCAAGTCTGATAACTCTAGGATATGAAGAGTCTTCATTGTAACATAAGCATTTTCCTTTCAG
The DNA here is from genome assembly GCF_009905375.1 of Apium graveolens. Taxonomy (NCBI): domain Eukaryota; kingdom Viridiplantae; phylum Streptophyta; class Magnoliopsida; order Apiales; family Apiaceae; genus Apium; species Apium graveolens. The sequence goes on from NC_133650.1 coordinate 69,170,422, forward strand.
AATTACTTCTACCTTAGCTGAATTCTTCCTCATAGGAATTTCTCTTCCATCATCTTCAGTTATTTTTGGAATGTACTGAGAAGCCTTTGTACCAGAGATTCTGAGAAGATCTCTTATAGCCTTCAAAATATATTCTGACCATCTTCTTGTAACATCATATTTTACTTCTAGAAGGTAGTGAATATATTGAAGCTCTTTGACAGACTTCTTTAGCACATCAGTATCAGCTAGTCTGTAAGTTCTGCCATCATTGAGAAATAAGATCAATTTCTCTTTTAGATCATCTTTATCATGAGCGTCCATCACAATTTGAGCAGACAGCACTTTGTCAAGGTGCTTTTGTTTGATTTATTCATATGGTTTGTCTGTCAACATGAAATGATCTCTGAGTGTAACTTCTACTCCTGTTTGTATCTTTTCTTCATCAGAACCTAATCCAGCTCTATCTCTAGGTTTCTTGGCTCTTAACCCAAACGTTGCAAGTTGATTAATCATTATATTGGACTTAGGTTCCACTGGAGTAGCTTTGTTCCATAGCAGCTTCTTCTTATCAGTAATTGTCATCTTGTTCAAATCAACTTGAGCTATGTCAGAGGTTGATGTCTTAATAACTTGATCAGGATTTGTTATTTCATTTATAACTTGCTGTTCTTAAATGTCTTCAATCTGAACAACTTGAGCTATGTCAGAGATTTTCTTAGATTCTTCTATTATCTTTTTTCTTTTCAGAGTTTCAACAGTTTCATCTTCTGCAGCTGTACCATCAAAACCCTGAACCATTTTGCACACAGGATTCATCAGGATTTGAGTAATCTTCGTCTCCCGTTTCTTTGTTGGTTCATCAATCTTTCCTTTCCCTTTTGCCTTGGGATCAATTTCAACTTTTGATCTTCTCTTGGGCTTTGAAGCCTCAGAAGTTGACCTTTCCTTGATCAAAATGCCTTTTTCCTCAGGCCTTGGAGGTTTCTTTGCATTAGAAGCTTTAGATTTAAGATTTGTCTTCTCAGCTACAAATCTAGCTTCTTCCTCCTTTAGAGTTTCTAAATCCATTCCAGGATTATCCTTGAGAAATAATCTTTTAGCAATTTCTTCATCAAGAGTCTGAATCTTGGGATCCTTGTAGTAGACAGTAGTCTCCCTTCCCTTAAGTTTCAGGGTTTGTAAAAACTTCTGAGAGTCTTGACTTCCAGACTGAATCAAAATATCAGGCTTTGTCATCAGACTTTGATCATCAGAACTTGCTTTCAGAACTTGAGCATTCACAGCTTCAGAACTTGTATTCTTCTGTGTAGAAGATTTGCTAGAATCAGAAATTAGTTTCTGTGAAAAAACTTTGCTGCTTTGAACTTGACCTTGACCTTTGCTCTAGCTAGGGTTTCCCTGGTCATCTTCAGAATCATCCTTTTTCTTCAGAGTTTGGCTAGTTGAGCATTTGGACTTAACTACCTTCTCCCCCTTTTTGGCATCATCTGTCAGGAGTAGCGAGAGAAGAAGTTCCATTGAAGATTGGATTTCAGTTAATTGAATTTGTTGAGCAGCTTGATTTTGCAAGACCTCATCCAGTTGGGCCTGCTGCTTTTCTTGAACTTTCTCAATTGCTTCCACTTTCTCTTGAATAGGTCTGATAAAACTCTTTTTGTCTAGTTTGATCTCCATGTCTAGCTTATCAGCTGTTTCTTGAAGTTTATCAACCTTTTCTTGAGTTGTAGAGTGTAGACCTTGAAGAGATTTAGTATTGAGAGCAGTGACTTTAAGTTGTGTCTTAAAATCAGAATTTGTCAGTAACTCATCAGCTTTTGAAATATGATCTTTCAGAACATTTGAGCTTGGAATGAAGTCAGGTTCATTCCACTTCTTGGTCCATTCAACTCCTCTGTGAGTTTCTTCCCATGGAACAGGAGCATCTTCTTCAACAAATTTAAGTAGTGCCTCATTTCCAAGAATTGGAGCATTAACTGGAGCACTGTCTCCAGAACTTGATAACATCTCCTCATCTTCTGATAACACAAGAGTGGGTGTAGCTGAAGGAGATTCTGGAACTACTTCATTTGTTTCAAGATCCAAATCCAGAATTGGAGTAGTAGGTGTAATGCCCTCCAAACCCGGGTCAGAAGTTTGGGGCTCACAACACACACCACAATATATAAACCTGTATATAAAATATAATATGCATTGACCCTTCTTTACAAAACCACGGATTGCAACAGGTTAAATTATGAAAACAAGCCACAACCTTATCTTTTATTATATCGTACCAACTCCCAACTAGTTCAACTTACAATTAATAATGATATGGTTCTCACCATCTTACATAACTCATTTACAATATAAAGCTCCTGGTAGCTCGATCCAGCTTAACCAGAAATCCTAGCTCACACACTGGACTGGGAATCCTCGTTACCAACAATTTCCTTTTTCAACTATTGAAAACATAAAAAGGTTTGCAAGAGTGAGCTAACTAGCTCAGCAAGTTATAATAGCAATAACCGAGGTTAAACAATTACCAATTGAAATGATTCAGAAGAATCAAGTTTCAGAATAAGCAATGATTAAAATTGGATATTCACTTTTTATTTTCAAAAAAAACAAGGTTAGGCTACTGATCAGTCACGCACTAACCCCGAGCAAGGCTCCCACCTTTGCTCTATATACTGGATCTAAGGCACACATTGGCCTACTATGACCACGAATTTGGTCCGACCACGAATCTGGTCCTCATTTATAAAACCATCCTATTCTAAAATAATTCAAAATGATAACCAATGTAAATCAATAAGCTGAATCATAAACAACATTTATCTTGAAGCATAGGGTGATTCACAATACCATGAAGGTATAACAAGGAATTCAAAAAGATTGGCTTTCAATCAAAGAAAGAATCAGAAGGAGAATACCAAGAGTTCAAGGGTTCCAAGGATTGGTCTTCTGTTAAACAAGGAATAAGGGTTGGTATGTCAAGCAATTCAATATTAGAAATCAGTATATGGTAGATATGTATTTGTGGAGTAGTATCGTATGTGTCTGGCTCGTATCTGGGAATTCAACAATCAAGGGTTTATGAAGAATAAGGCTTATGGCTCAAGGTCAATAAGAATCAGGGTTCAAGGTTAAATAGTTTAAAGTGTTTGCAATATAAAACATGAGTTATTTTGAATAATAGCGACATGTTATGAGATAGTTCAAAAATATTTACAGTATATCTTGAAGAAGGTTCAGAAGTACTTGCCTTCTCATAGATGATTTCCAACTTTACTTGTATTCAACTCACAATTTTACTCAACAATCACTTTTCTTCTCTTTCTATGCCTTGCTTCTATTTAACAATCACTTGCCTTCTCTTTTTACGCTTCCGTTCTATTTACGGATCACTGGTTTTCTTTCCTATGCCTCGCTGACACTGCTAGGCATCACAAGTATTTTTTAATATTCAATCTCATGTTATTCTAATCGTCACATAGACGTCATAAGCTTTTATCTACCCTTCGTTTTACCCAAATCCGATTTACGGATTGAAAGTTATGACTAAAACAGTCAAACAGTAACCACATAGGCATATAACACATCAATCAGATAGCACGTAGCACATAGCATGCAAGATATTCGATCAAAATAATTTTTCAAAGAAGATTCGGGGTCAAAATGATTTGTCAGGTATTTATAACGAATTTTTGAACATTTTTCGGAATTAAAACGGGACTCCAAATTAATTTATAATTAAATAATAGGGTTCGAACACCCGAATATGACTTTAAAATGATTTAATACTAATTATCGAGTTTTGAAAATAATTTACAATAATATTCTAAAGCTCGAAACTATTTTTCAGAATTTTTAAATCAAAATAAATAATTAAATCTAATTAAATAATCAATTAAAATTAATTAATAACTAATTAAATTAATTAATCAATTAATATTTAAATTAATTGACTAATTAAATAATTAATTATCAACTAAAATTAATTAATTAATTAATTAAGATTTACTTTTAATTAAAAAAATAATTTTCAGAAATTAAATACTGAATTTTGGAATTAAACTAAATAAATAAAAATAATTTTTAAAAATATAAATTCCAGGGGGTAAAGTGTAAGGTTTTGAAATTTTTAGTCGTAGGGTTAAAACTGTAAGTTTGCAAAGTATCAGGGTCGTTTTTGCAAATCCAGAAACCTTGGTGACTTAAAGTCACCATCCCCAAAAATCGAGGGATTGAGTAGCAATTTTATCACCGGCGATCTCTGACTCGCCGGAATCATTGAACTCGGCGGCGAATGACCACCAAAACTTCCAGAACACGAGAGAGCATCCCCAGAAACTTGATTACAGGGTCAAATTCAGTACCCACATCGTGATTAAATCGGAAAGCTCGAAGAAACTTGTCGTCGCCGGCGACCCTTCTTCTTTTCCGATCTGCCTGAATTCGACTGCTCTGAACGACTGAAAATTGTTAATCGATTCCTTGAGGACTACTGAACTTGTTAATGATATCATATTGCGTCCAGAATCAGTAGAAAAGAAGATCCTAATTCGAATTAAAAACATTCATATGAAACTAGAACCCTAATTTCCATTTCCCAGAATCAAACGTAAATTTATATATGTTATTGAACTCCAAATTTAAAGTATAATATACCAAAATGACCAGGAAGAAAATATCTACATGATTATGCCATCAAATCATATCAACAACATCAAGAACAAAAATTCATATTTTAATTCATAAATAATTCGAAATAAAATAATTAAAACAGAAAAATACCTTAATTTCTGCATCAAAAGTGATGGTTGATTCAGAAAGAGTTTTTCGAGAGCTTCGTTTTGATATATTGCACGCCCGAATCGGAGTTCGATAAAGCCCTCGTTCGTGCATTTGATTCTCAAGAACGCGGTATTATTTCGATATTTTCTCTGTATTTTACGGGATTTTACTGACTGATTATGATTATACGAATTAAATGAAATAATAAAAGAGCTATATATATTTATGGAATATTGGATCGTGTTGGATCATTTTGGATCGATAAATTAGTTACTTAGCCGCTAAGTAACTGCAAAAACGATCCGATTTGATACCCGTATTGGATAATTATCCAAACCGGGCTTTTTATAAAACACTTTATATGAAAATAACGTAATAATATCCCGTCTTTCGAGAATACGGGTTTTGTTGATTCACCGAAATGATTATCGTATCGAAAATCTTGCGTCGGGCTGCGCACGGGTCAAACCGTAATCCGGATTGAAAAAGTCAAAACACGGAAAATGTCCGGAATTACCAGATTAGGTTAGGAAGGAGTTTTCGGAAGAGTTTCGGGTTGTGAAAACATAAAAATGGTTGAAGTCGGACGATTCCCGGCTTTATAAAATAATTTTGTAATTATTCAGAAAATAATCAATAAATTCATAAATCAATATAAAATCATATAATACTCCAAAAATTTCCAGAAAAATACCTTAATTATCTATATTTTATTTTGGACATAATAAAATTAACATACTTATGCTTTACCATATATTAACATCCACATAACAACACCAATCGTCAAATAATTCACCAAAAATCACATAATAATCATTTATCGATAAAAATAATTACACGCTATATCCCGGATATTACAGTAGGAATATCAGCATTTAATGGAGAAACATGTGGAGTTGACTCCTTTGCTTGTGGTGCTTCTAGATACAACACAGTTGGAATGTTTAACCTGTGAATATCAATTTCAGGACTTAATCCTGAATCTTCAACTGTGACATTTTCTTTGAATGGAGAGATATGAAGTGTGATCACTATGTCATGAACAGTGTAGGTTGTGATGAGATCAGAGATTCCTGATCCCCTTCCTCAGCATCTTTAACATCCTCAGATTGAGGTTGTGCCATATGCCTACCTGCTCTCATCTTCCTTGATCTTCTAGATTGAGGAGTGACTTTATCTGTATCAGGACTTGAAGGTCTTTTCCTTTTCAGAATTCCAGAACCCTCAGCTTCATTCTCTTTCTGAAAAATTACCTTTTCAGCTTCTACTATCACAGGTTTTGATGCTGGAACCTGGACCTGTTCATCCTCATCTGATTCATCTCTCAGAATCAGCCTTCTCTTTCTCCTTGGTGGAGATTGAGGAACAGAGTTGGTCCTTTTGGTTTTGGGTTTTGAGGATGTGTCAGATTTTACAACTGGCACCTTTTGAGAAGTACCAGAGGTTGGTTTGGATTTGAGAGGTGAGGTTCTGATGGTAGGTGCTGATGATTGTGGTTGAGAGGATTGTGCTGGTTGAAAGTAGGTTCTGATGATAGGCTGTGGTTGAGAATTGGTAGGTTGTGTAGGTGGAGGTTGTGATGGTGCTACATCAGGATATATGGTACTGTATGTGTGAGGATCAGAATTTACTAAAAACTATTTTATAGATTGAGGAATTTGGAGGGGTCTTAGTATATTCTTCTTATTATCAGCAGATAATAAGTCTGTGAAAGCCCTTTTATGAAGTTTAAAGGGTTCAATTGTCTCACTAAAATTTTAGGGTGCATCAGAACAACAGAAATTATATATAAGCTGACAGAATCTAGCAAAATAAATTGTGTTGCTATCACCTTTCATCCTATCACCTATAAAACCCAAAATTGCAGTAGCATAATCAAAATGAGTTTGATTAAGAAGGGCATACCCAATTTGCTGACTCATTATTGGGATAGCATCAAAGTTGGAGCATTTGTTGGCAAAATCTTTGGTAATGCAGTTGAAAAAGAAGCTCCACTCCCTCCTTATGTAGGGCCTCTTCAATTGTCCCAGCTTGGACAAAGATTTCTCATAGCCTAGATTTGCCATCATATTTTGAAGAGCTGATTCCCCAACTTGTGAACTGTAAGAACAATTTTCTAGCAGATGCAATGCTTGTCGTACAGTAGACAAGGTAACATGATGCTCATCTTCCCCAGTTGTGAAAATGATACTTGGGGACCCATTTTCACCACCATCATCATATACCCCAGACCTCCAGAACTCCAGAATTTGTTTGCCGGAGAGAAGCTATGGTTGGGTCAGAGCATAACCAATTTCACTTCGAGCAAGAAAATCTTGAATGAAGTGAAGTTCAGAAGGAGCCTCGTCCTTGTTGAGAATAGCCATGTAGTTGTTGGGAACAAACTTAGCTCCATCATAAATAAGATCCTTTGGTGCCATTTCTGTGAGAAACTACGTGAAAAATTGTGTGTTTGCAAGGTGTTTGATAAAATGCCTGTAAGGAAGTCCGTCAGAAGATGGAGAGAAAAAGAGAGAGAGAGAGGGAGTAAAATAAGAGAGATTATAAAAGAGTAAAAGTAGGTAAAAGATTGTTGAAATCTTTTAACTCTAGTATTTATACTTTCCATATGATAACGGCTATTTTTGGAAGTAGAACAAACAATTTACACCTGGCAGCATGTAAACAGTCAAAACATTATTAGTGGGCACGGTAAATGTGCAGTAATTATTGCTCACATGTTGTTACCAAAACAAACCCACAACCCATCAACCAAATGATTATAACTGTTTTTATCTCACCTAATTATTTTCTGATAAAATATGACTGTTACTGTAAATAAGTCAAGTAATTAAATAATTCCACATAAGCATCAGAGTTTCCATCAGGATTTGCATCAGAACTTGACTATTATCAGAATTTAATGGTCATCAGAACATGGCTTCTGTACTCAAAAAGTGAATGACTGTTTCTGTGATTCTTCACACAAATACTGACTGGTTTCTTCAGAGTTTAATCATCAGAACATAATCAGAACTTGTCCTCGAAATTTATGCAAATAATGGTTAACTGTTTATCTGAAACAACTTAATCACCACAGTAATTTTTATCATTCATATGGAGTGATAGTGTGTGTATGTGCAAATGATCAGATAAAGATTAAATTCTGATAAACTTCAGTATATCTTAGAAATAAGGCATAACTAAGAAAAGTGCTTAAAATCTGTCTTTAATTTTGAAGTCTACTATAGAATAAATTTATGCAAGTATCCACCTCAACTGTTTGTGCTCATTTTATGTATCTTTTGAAATTCTTTTGGACAGTGGCTTCTCAGTATAAATGAGTTACAACTGCTATCAGAATTTATGCTGTTATCAGAATATTTCTCCAGTAATCAGAGAATGTGAAAAGTCACCAAGAAAAATTTGCTTTTCTAATGCATATTACTTAATACCAGCAATGCACTTGGGTCTTCCCTATCACATACTTACTCTAGATCTCAAAGGAGTACCTGATTTCAATTTCTTTTTCTTTTATTTTCTTCAGATAAGTGAGGCTTATAAAGCATGTAGTTCATCCTTAAGATTTACTAACATCAGAATTAGACAGATAAGAAGCAATAATCTAGTTTGTGACTTAGTAATAAGATACAAGGAGTAAATTTGACTAAGATCAAAATCAGAGTTTGCTTGTGTTATGGATTTCCACATAAATAACTGATTCAAACATGGGATACACAGTTTGTTAAAGACTACTAAGTCAGCATCTAACAAATAATCCTCATTGGAGTGAATAGTCACAGAACATTCAAAACACTTTTAGAGTTTATAGAATCACATCATATAACAATCAGTATTTAATATGTTATAATTTAAGCACAGATTACATGGAGATAAGACAATTTGTAAACACTGATCATAAAGTCTGATGCATGAGAACAAAAACTAAACAGATTTTGAGAAAGAACCTGAAACTATTCCAAGTTCATTTACCAGTCTTGTAAAAGTAGCTTCACATAGTGGTTTTGTGAAGATATCTGTTAGTTGTTGATCTGTTGGGATAAAATACAATTCAACTGTACCTTCCATCACATGTTCCCTTATAAAATGGTACCTAATGCTGATGTGCTTTGTCATTGAGTGTTGAACTGGATTACCTGTCATAGCAATAGCACTTTGATTACCACAGTAAATGGGTATTTTAGAAAATTCTAACCCATAGTCTAGTAACTGATTCTTCATCCAAAGAATCTGTGCACAACAGCTTCCTGCAATAATATATTCTGCTTCTGCAGTTGATGTGGAAATTGATTTCTGTTTCTTGCTAAACCAAGAAACCAATCTGCCTCCAAGAAATTGGCAGCTTCCACTAGTGCTTTTCCTGTCTATTTTGCATCTTGCAAAATCTGCATCTGAGTAACCTATTAGCTTAAAATCCGATTCCCTAGGATACCACAATCCTAGATCTTGAAAATTCTTTTCACAGCTATTAGATGAGGTTCTCTTGGATCAGCCTGAAATCTTGCACAAAGACAGGTAGCATACATGATATCTGGTCTACTTACAGTTAAATAGAGTAAAAAGCCAATCATAACTATGTAGTTAGTAATATCTACTGATGCTCCAGTATCTTTATCTAACTTGGTTGCAGTGGTCATGGGAGTGGATGCAGTTGAACAGTCTTGCATTCCAAATATCTTTAGTAAATTTCTGGTGTACTTGGATTGATTTATGAAAGTACCTTCTTCATTTTGCTTGACTTGAAGTCCCAGAAAATAGCTAAGTTCACCCATCATACTCATTTGATATCTTGACTGCATTATCTTTGCAAACCCTTCACAGAGTTTGGCATTTGTAGAACCAATGATGATATTATCAATATATATATGTACCAAAAGTAAGTCCTTTCCATGGTTGAGGTAGAATAAAGTCTTGTCCATTGTGCCTCTGTGAAATCCACTTTCCAGAAGAAATTGAGTCAGAGTCTCATACCATGCTCTAGGAGCTTGCTTAAGGCCATAGAGTGCTTTGTCAAGCCTGTAGACATGATTTGGAAATTTTGGATCTACAAAGCCTGGAGGTTGTTCAACATATACCTCTTCTTCCAATTCTCCATTGAGAAAAGCACTTTTCACATCCATTTGAAAGACTTTAAACTTCTTGTGAGCAGCATAAGCCAAAAAGATTCTTATGGCTTCGAATCTAGCAACTGGAGCAAATGTTTCATCATAGTCAATACCCTCCTGTGAGAGTAACCTTTAGCAACCAGCCTTGCTTTGTTTCTTATAATTATGCCATCACTGTTAGTTTTGTTTCTGAACACCCATTTTGTGCCAACAATTGATCTGTTATTTGGTCTTGGCACTAGGGTCCAGACTTTATTTCTTTCAAATTCATTTAACTCTTCCTGCATTGCTTGCACCCAATCAACATCTTGAAGAGCTTCTTCCACTTTCTTTGGTTCAGTCTGAGATAGAAAGGAATGATAGAGACATTCATTTGATGTTGTTGTTCTAGTTCTGACACCTGCTTTAGGATCTCCAATTATTAAGTCAGGTGTGTGTGATTTAGTCCACTTTCTGGCAGATGGAAGTTGATCTCTAGAACTGGATCGTCCCCCATGATCCATGTTATCTCCATCAGCATTTTTGATGCTCCCCCTGAAGTTATACTCTCTGAAATTTCAGAATTTGAGTTGGATCCTTCAGGAATTGAAGAATCAGAGTTTCCAGAATTATCAGAGTTTGGCTCATCAGAACTTGATGAATCGGAACTTGAAGAGCCAGTGACTGGTTCTGATACTTCTTGAGAGTCTTGAGATGTGCTATGATCATCAGCTTGCTCCCCCTGAATAGGTGCATTTCCCTTTGGAGCAGTTACCATAGTTTCAATGACATCAGAGTTTAACCCGTCAGAACGTATAGGATCAGGATTTAGGTCATCAGAATTTACGGAATCAGAATTTACATCTTCATTTTCAAATCTCAACTGATCATGATCATTAAAATCTTCAATTCCGGTAATCTTTTTATCATCAAAAGATACATTGATAGATTCCATGACAACCCTCGTTCTTAAATTGTAGACTCTGAAGGCTTTTGTGAAAAGTGGATATCCAACAAAAATTCCTTCATCAGCTTTTAGATCAAATTTTGACAGTTGTACAGGATGAGTCTTAAGAACAAAACACTTGCATCCAAATACATGAAAGTATTTCATATTTGGCTTCTTTTTCTTCACCATCTCATATGGTGTTTTTCCATGCTTGTTTATGAGTGTAGCATTCTGTGTAAAATAAGTAGTCTGCACAACTTCAGCCCAAAAATAGGTTGGTAGCTTTGCTTCATTAAGTATAGTTCGTGCAGCTTCAATAAGAGTCTTGTTCTTTCTTTCTACAACTCCATTCTGCTGTGGAGTTCCAGGTGCAGAAAATTCCTGCTTTATTCCATGCTCTTTGCAGAACTCTTCCATGATTGAATTCTTGAACTCAGTGCCATTATCACTTCTTATGATTTTAACAGAATCTTTGACCAACTTATCCAGCTGTCCGACATGATCAGTTAGAGTAGATGCAGTTTCATTCTTCTTGTGCAAGAAATACACCCAAGTGTATCTTGTGAACTCATCCACTATAACCATAGTATATTTCTTCTTTGTAATAGACATGACATTGACTGGGCCAAATAGATCAACATGCAGTAAGTGATAAGGCTCAAGAATTGAGGATTCAGTTTTGCTCTGGAATGAAGATTTTCTTTGTTTTGCCTTTTGACATGAGTCATACGGACCATCAGGAGCAAATACTGATTTTGGTAGTCCTCTCACAAGATCTTTCTTTACTAGCTCATTTATGTTGTTGAAATTTAAATGAGAGAGTCTCTTGTGCCAATTCCAGCTTTCTTCAATTGATGCTCTGCTTAACAGACAGATTGCAGAACCATCAGAATTTGTTGAAAGTCTCGCTTCATATATGTTACCATGTATGTAACCTTTCAGGATCACTTTGCTTGTAGAATTACTTACAACTTTACAGTGTTCTTCAAAGAAATCCACATGATAACCTCTGTCACAGATTTGACTCACACTTAACAGATTGTGTTTAAGTCCTGAGACAAGAGCTACTGATTCAATTATGACATTCCCAAGATTGATATTGCCATATCCCAGAGTCTTTCCCATGTTGCCGTCTCCATAAGAAACTCGTGGGCCAGCTTTCTCCACAAAGTCTGATAGCAGGGCTTTATTTCCAGTCATATGTCCTGAACATCCACTGTCCAGAACCAGGATGTTTTTCATGTTGCCCTGTAATCACAAAGACCACTATTGGTTAGTTTTAAGGACCCAGACTTGCTTGGATCCTTTGGCCTTTTTAAGTTTGTTAGCATTTGCAGCGGATTTAGTTTCAGAGTTAATGCTAACATGCTTTTTATCAGACTTTGCATCAGAATTTACACTAGAAGGAATTACACTAACTTTCTTCAAAGAAGGTTTTATTTGATAATAATCATAGTACAAACTATGATATTCCTTACAAGTATAAATAGAATGACATAAACTACCACAATGAAAACAAGGATTTTGTGGTTTAAACCTAACAGACTGACTCTTAACTCCTGATCTAGGAGGTAAAGAGTTTATATCTTTATTTTTCCTGCAAAAAGAAGCAAGTTGGTTAGAGTTTCCACAATTATAGCATTTCTTTCTAGGAGCATTAGGAACAGGCATATAATTATTGCTTTTATTCACACCTTCCTTTCCATTCCTATTTTTCCTAGCTTCCTTGACTTTGTTCACATTTATAATCTCTTTCAGCTTATTCTTAAGCTGCTTCTTTGTCATTAAGCCAACATTTACTACAGTTGGTTTATCTTGTCTTAGTTTGTCAGATGTTAATTTGTCCTTAACTTTAGGAGATTCCTCCTCAGCTTTAAGAGCAACTGTCCTTGACTTTCTTTCATGCCTCTTGCTCCTTTGATCCATTTCAAGTTCATGAGTCTTGAGCATACCATAAATCTCATCAAGAGTAGTTTTAGTAAGGTCATAGTTGTCTCTTACGGTAGTAGACTTCAAATCCCAATTTTTAGGAAGAGCTAAAAGGAATTTTAGATTTGAATCTTCAAGATCATATTCCTTGTCCACCAGTGACAGATCATTCAAGAGTTTGGAAAACCTGTCATATAAATCAGTTAATGACTCATCAGCTTTTGAGTCAAAGTGCTCATACTCTTGTGTGAGTATAGTCTTCCTGTTCTTTTTTATGGCTTCAGCTCCCTGGCATCTTGTCTCCAAAGCATCCTATCCTTTACAGTCTTGCATCCAATTACCCTGTTTGACATGACATTGTCAATTCCACTATGAAGTAAATGCCTTACCCTTGCATCCTTGACAATAGATGAAATATCTTCAGGTGTGTAATCACCTTTCTCCTTTGGTATCATCTTTGTTGGTTGATCAGCAACTGCAACAGAAAGCTTGGTTGGCTTATATGGTCCATCATTAATTCTATCAAGGTATTTTGGATCTGTGGCTTCTAGAAACATAGCCATCTTTACCTTCCATATAGGATACTCAGATGCTTTCAGTATGGGAACCATAATACTTTCATATCGACTGTGGGTTTGATTGTTTTGAGTATCTTGAGTTTTGGTGTGCTTAGGTAGAGTTTGTGTTTCGTCAGACATGATTGTAAAATGGATCTCACTGTTTGTATATCAACAGAGATGCTCTGATACCACTTGTTAGGTGTTAGGGCTAAAACACGCGCTTATATTCACGCAAGTATACGCGTTCGCAAGTACTATAAGATATAAATCAGATTCGTTCCCACAGAGACTGGTTTAGGTTAAGTTCAGTTTATGCACCTATGCAACAATGTATGGCTATCGCTCAATGCTAAGACAAATAACAAATTGGGTTTTTATTAAACTAAGAGATTATACTAAATAACATTATCTAAGAGAATTGAGGTTGAATTACTATATATGACAAACATGGGATTCTAACTTCATTACTACTTCATTCAATAGCCTTATTGTTCTTAACCTTAGCATGTGATGGTGATGACACTAATCAGATAACACGAAACTGATAAACGCCAACTTTCGTTGCACGAGTCCCATTCTACCAGACATCCACAAAAGAGATAGAAGCTGAATAGGCACCAATTATATTGAGACCCTATATGTCTATAGAATTTGACAACATAACGGTTTAAGAACAAGTTATCCATAATGATTAGATAGGCCAAGTAAAATGGTTAGAGTTACCTACGAATCATGCATACACATACATGAACCTATGCTAGCATGGCAAGTTCTAAACCTCTATATTCACTGTCGCTTCAATAGAGATTAACACACTATCTTATATGTTAGCTACGCACATAAGACGAATAAGCATAACCAATACTAGGATATCAATCAATTACCACACACCAAGATATCGAAATAAATTAATTATTGAAATCCATAAGTAAATCCGCTAGAATCCCATGACAACGATTAGCCCATAATTGAACTCATCGTCACCATGGGTTCCAATGAAAGCATGGTATAAAACAAGGTCTTAATAAACTGAATAATAATCAAAGTATGAATAAACGAGATCTAGGTTCAACAAGAACGAAAACGAGCATCCAAAGTTACAACTAATTCAAAGAATCACAAGTTGAAAATAAGATCTTCTTTTTCGGAGTTGTTCTGTACTTCTAGGTCTTCTCTTTGGTATCCCAATCTTCCCGGATGATGAAAACCCTTTTTTTTAAGTATGTATACGCCCCTAGTGGACCTGGACCCTTAAAATCGTCAAATTCCACTCAAAAAAGGCTTTTTCAGCGAAATCAGCGACCAGCCGCGCCTTGGGCGGGCGCTCAGCTCTCCTGGGCGGGCGCTCAGGAGGTTTCTGGAAAAAAAAACTGATGAATCTTGTTTTGGCCATAACTTGAGTTCTACTCGTCAGAATTAGGCGATTCAACTACCCACGCGAAGATAATGAGATTCTCTACAACTTGACAATGACCTTGGCTTCCAAATCTGATCACATTTTATCATATTTCCTTTAAAAGCTCATTTCTTCATTTAACTGATACCTGAAATGCAATAACACAAAAACACATCAAAATACCAACAACTTGAGTCCAAAACACCAATTTAAGCTTGTAATTAAGCATTCCAAGTGGATATAAAATCCACTTATCATTAGGTCACACAACACTATAGAAGGGGGTTGAATATAGTGTTGATACAATCAAATCGATTTAGAACACAATTATGTAAAGTAATCAAGTTTATTCAATATAATAAGCTCTGTTACAAAGTAGGTTAAACTACTCTCTCAGTGATGAACAATATCACTAAGAGCTACTAGGGTTACTTCGAATAATCTTCTCGTGAATGATAACACTTATAGTGTAAATTCTAAGCTGTGTTTATATAGTACACAGTTACAAGATATCTTCTAATTGATATGGAATATAATTTTGTCTCCTAAAATATATCAATCATATATTATCTTTTTACAAGTCTTCTAGTTGTCCAACTCTTTATGCATATCTTCTTTTGTTTTAGTCCAGATCCTCTCCTATAAATCAGCTGCATTCCTTATCTGAAGTACCCGCACTTAAGTCCTGATATAAATCCTGACGACCTTAAGTTCTGATATAAGTTCTGACTTCAGTAAGTTCTGATTTCCAGTAAATCCTAATAAGTCCTGATATTAAGTTCTGAAACTAAACACAACAGATTAGACATGACATCACAAATATATCTAACAAGTACATTTCATGAAATTTTCGATTACATGCATAGATGATTACAAGAAAATCCTAGTCTAATTGAAGAAGATGATGATTTTTATTAGTTCCTCCTACTCTCCACAAAAAGCACAACAAGGCAGATGATTTGTTCTTGCTGACGAAGAACTTTTTGTCTTTCTTCCTCCAGAAGATCGAGATGGAGGTGATAATCCATCTCGAAGAACAGGAGATCTGTCAGAATCTCCTGTGGAACCCAATTCCATACTTCATTAGGAATGGCGGTGATATGCCATTCCTGCTGCCAGTCTTCACACCTAAACTCTACATTAAAGTTTTCGTAGTTCAAGAACATGTTGCAGAGAACCATTTTTGTGATGGAGAAGAAGAAATATGAGAAATGAAAGTGAAAAGAGCATTTTGTGTTTGGAAAGAGATGATTGGACTGAATGAGAATGATGGTTTAAATAACCGAGAGAGAAGAGGAATATCAAAGGACTAGGAGACTGATTAATTATTAAGTGTAGAGTTAACTTAATGATTTAACCAAAAGATATCTTATTAAAGCGCATCTCCCTAGACTGATTTGCAATGATGACAATGATATATATTCATACATGCACATTTAGCAAATAAATTCACTTAATGTATCATGCATATAATAAAATACATCAAAAATTCCAGCTTAATATCTTGAACAACATTTAGGACATATCAGGATTTGATCAATATACATCAGGATTTGATCATATATAAATTTAAAAGAATTTATCTGTCCCAACTAACCATACCAATGTTAGAAATATTTGATAATGTCATGGCTAATATGATTTATGTTTAGTTTTCAGATCTTACTTAAACAGGATAAATCAGTACTTACTGGAAGTCAGGACTTAAGGATATCAGTACTTACATTATCAGGAGATAATCATCAGAAGATGGATATCAGAACTTAAGTGCTGAAGGACGTTCAAGATAAGGATAGTAGCTGATTAAAGGAAAGAAGATCGAGATAAACATAAGAAGAGATATGCATGAAGAAGGAGTTCTATGAAGAATAGAATACTTGGAAGAAAAGATATCTGATTGATATATTTTAGGAAGCAGAATTATATTCCATATCAATTAGTGATTATCTTGTAACTGTGTAGTATATAAACACATACATAGGGTTTACACTATAAGTGTTATCATATTCGAGAAGATTATTCATTGTAACTCTAGCAGCTCTCGTGATATTTGTTCATCACTGAGAGGTAACAGTTCCATACTATAACAGAGTTTATTGTTTCAATAAAGTTTGTTTTCTGTTACTTGAAATATTAAAAGTTTGATTTGATTGTATTTTTACACTGTATTCACCCCCTCTACAGTGTGTGTGACCTAACAAGTGGTATCAGAGCCTATCTGTTAACGCACATACAATTAAAGATCCAAACACAATCATGTCTGACACAGAAACTCCAACTAAGCCTACCAAAACTGAAGAACCTCCAAAGACACAAATTCAAAGTCGGTATGAAACCATCAGAGTTCCCATACTGAGACCATCTGAATATGCCATATGGAAGGTGAGGATGACCATGTTTCTGGAAGCTACAAATCCAAAATATCTTGATAGAATCAAGGAAGGATCCTCACAAACCAACCAAGCTCGCTGTTGCAGTTGCAGGTGAAGCAGCAAACACCGTACCAAAGGAGAAGAGTGATTATACTGCTGAAGATATCGCATCAATTGCTAAGGATGCTAAGGTACGACACTTACTGCATAGTGCCATTGATAATGTAATGTCAAACAGGGTAATTAACTGCAAGACTGCTAAGGAGATATGGGATGCTCTGGAAACAGGGTGTCAGGGAACTGATACAATTAAGAAGAACAGGAAGACAATACTCACTCAAGAGTATGAACACTTTGACTCAAAGGCTAATGAGTCATTGACTGATTTATATGATAGATTTGTCAAACTCTTGAATGATCTGTCACTGGTTAATAAGGAGTATGATCTTGAAGATTCAAACCTTAAATTCCTGTTAGCTCTTCCTGAATGTTGGGATTTGAAGGCAACAACAATAAGAGACAACTATAGTCTTGATGAAACAACTCTTGATGAAATTTATGGAATGCTCAAGACTCATGAACTTGAGATGGAACAAAGAAGCAAGAGGAAAGGAGGAAAGTCAAGGACAGTTGCTCTTAAGGCTGAAGAAGAATCCCCCAAGGCAGCTACCTCAAGGAAAGACAAGGGTAAAGCTCTTTTCACAAAGTCTGATACTGAGTCATCAAGTTCTGAAAGTGATGATGACTCAGATTCTGAAAGCTTGCCTGAGACTGATGCTGATGAGGAGATGATGAAGCTGTGTGCTCTTATGGTGAAAGGGATCACAAAGATTGCATACAGGAAGTTCAGGAAGGGAAAGAAGTTTTCCAGGAAAGGCACAAGTTTTGATAAGAAGAATTTCAGAAGATCTGATGGTAGAGGAGGAAAGTCTGATAAAGGAGATTATACCAATGTCAAATGCTATAACTGTGGTGAGAAAGGCCACATATCTCCTGATTGTAAGAAAGTGAAGGGTGACAAAGGCAAGGCTCTTGTCACAAAGAAGAAAAGCTGGACAGACACCTCAGACTCTGAAAGTGAGGAGAACTATGCTTTGATGGCAAATGCTGATAAAGAAAGTGCTGAGAGCAGTTCTGAAGCTGCTGAAACAAAGGTACCTCAGACTACTTATGCTTTTCATACTGATGATATTAATGAATTGAGAAGATATCTTAAAACCATGTTTGTTAGTATAGAGATCAAACTTTAACATGTGAAAGATTAACTTCTGAAAATCTTGCTTTTAAGAAAAGAAATGATTTCTTAGAAAAAGAGTTAGTTATGTTCCATCAAACTCAGAAGGATAGAGATGATGTTTTTTATGTTAGGGATGAAGTGCTAAAAATGAATGAATCTCTAAAAACTGAGTTAGAAAAGGAAAGAGAGATTATCAGGACTTGGACTAACTCTGGCAGAACAACTCAAAATTTGCTAAGTAGTGAAAATTGGAAAGAGGGCTTAGGTTATGGAGAGGATAAGAATGATAAAGGAACTATAGAAATTAAGCCTGTTATTAAGCAAAAGCCAAAGTTAAAACCTATTAAGTTTGTAACTGTAAAGTCTGATAATGAGAAATCAGAAGTTAAAGAGGAATTAACTTCTGACAAACTAAAACAGGAAAAGACAGCTGAAGTAAACATAGGCTTAATGACTAAGAAGCAGCTTAAGCATAAGCTGAAAGATGTTAAGAATGCAAACAAGGTAAAATCACCTAGGAAAAATAGGAATGGAAAGGAAGGTGTGAATAAAAGCAATGATTATAAACCTGTTCCTGATGCTCCTAGGAAAACATGTCATAACTGTGGAAGTTCTAACCATCTGGCTTCTTTTTGCAGGAAGAATAAGAACATAAACTTCTTACCTTCAAAATCAGGAGTTAAGAGTCAGTCAGTTAGATATAAACCACAAAATCCTTGTTTTCATTGTGGTAGTTTATGGCATTCCATTTATACTTGTAAGGAATATCATAGTTTGTACTATGATTATTATCAAATAAAACCTTCTTTGAAGAAAGTTTCCATTGTTCCTTCTAGTGTAAATTCTGATTCAAAGTCTGATAGTGTACGTTCTGATAAGAAAATTGTTAACATAAACTCTGATGCTAAATCCGCTACAAATGTTAACAAACCTAATAAGGCCAAAGGATCCAAGCAAGTCTGGGTCCTTAAAACTAATCATTAGTGGTCTTTGTGATTACAGGGCAATAGAAAAAATATTCTAGTTCTGGACAGTGGATGTTCAGGACATATGACTGGAAATAAAGCCCTGCTATCAGACTTTGTAGAGAAAGCTGGCCCAAGTGTTTCTTATGGAGATGGCAACATTGGAAAAACATTGGGATATGGCAATATTAATCTTGGGAATGTCATCATTAGAGAAGTAGCTCTGGTCTCAGGACTTAAACATAATCTGCTGAGTATAAGTCAAATCCGTGACAGAGGTTATCATGTTGATTTCTTTGAAGAATACTGTGAAGTTGTAAGTAAATCCAAAGGCAAAGTTGTTCTAAAAGGATACAGGCGTGGTAACATTTATGAAGCTAAGCTTTCAACAAGTACTGATGGTTCTGCAATCTGTCTGATGAGTAGAGCATCAATTGAAGAAAGCTGGAATTGGCACAAGAAACTCTCTCATTTAAATTTCAACAATATAAATGAACTAGTCAAGAAAGATCTTGTGAGAGGACTGCCAAAGTCAGTATTTGCTCCTGATGGCCTTTGTGATTCTTGTCAGAAGGCCAAACAAAGAAAATCTTCATTCAAGAGCAAGACTGAATCATCAATCCTTGAGCCTTATCATCTACTACATGTTGATCTATTTTGTCCAGTGAATGTCATGTCTATTGCAAAGAAGAAATATGCGTTGGTCATAGTGGATGAGTTCACCAGATACACATGGGTGTATTTCTTGCACACAAAAAGTGAAACTGCATCTATCTTGATTGATCATGTCAAACATCTGGATAAATTGTTCAAAGATTCTGTGAAAAGCATAAGGAGTGATAATGGCACTGAGTTCAAGAATTTGATAATGGAAGAGTTCTGCAAAAACCATGGAATTAAGCAGGAATTTTCTGCTCCTAGAACTCCACAGCAAAATGGAGTTGTTGAAAGGAAGAATAGAACTCTCATTGAAGCTGCACGTACAATGCTTGAAGAAGCAAAGCTTCCAACCTATTTCTGGGCTGAAGCTGTGCAGACTGCTTGTTTTACTCAAAATGCAACACTCATTAACAAGCAAGGAAAAACACCATATGAGATGGTGAAGAAAAAGAAGCCAAATCTGAAGTACTTTCATGTATTTGGATGCAAGTGTTTTGTTCTCAAGACTCATCCTGAACAACTACCTAAATTTGATCTAAAAGCTGATGAAGGAATCTTTGTTGGATATCCACTTTCCACAAAAGCCTTCAGAGTCTATAATTTGAGAACAAGAGTGGTCATGGAATCTATCAATGTCTCTTTTGATGACAAGAATATTACTGGTCTTGAAGATTTTATTGATCATGATCAGCTGAGATTTGAAAATGAAGACTCAAATTCTGATACTGAAAATCCTGACAGTCTAAGTCCTGATACTGTAAACTCTGATGGATTAAACTCTGATGTTATTGAAACTGTGGTGACTACGCCAAAGGAAGATGCACCTATGCAGGGGGAGCATACTCAAGAACATACCACATCTCAAGAAGCATCAGAACATACATCTGGCTCTTCAAGTTCTGATTCGTCAAGTTCTGATAAGCCAAGTTATGATAGTTCTGAAAATCTAAATTCTAAAGAATCCAACTCAGAGAGCATAGTTTCAGGGGGAGCATCAAAAAATGAAAATGAAGACAGCATGGATCATGGGGGAGCATCTAGTTCTAGAGAAAACCTTCCATCTGCAAGGAAGTGGACTAAATCACATACACCTGATTTGATAATTGGAAATCCTGATGCAGGTGTCAGAACTAGAACAGGTACTTCAAACGAATGTCTTTACAATTCTTTTCTCTCTCAGACTGAGCCAAAGAAAGTGGAAGAAGCTCTTCAAGATGCTGATTGGGTGCAAGCAATGCAGGAAGAGTTAAATGAATTTGAAAGAAACAAAGTCTGGACCCTAGTGCCAAGACCAAAGAATAGATCTGTTGTTGGTACAAAGTGGGTGTTCAGAAACAAAACTGACAGTGATGGCATAATTACAAGGAATAAGGCAAGGCTGGTTGCAAAAGGATATTCTCAACAAGAGGGAATTGATTATGATGAAATATTTGCACCAGTTGCTAGGTTAGAAGCCATAAGGATATTTTTGGCTTATGCTGCTCACAAAAAGTTTACTGTCTTTCAAATGGATGTGAAAAGTGCTTTTCTCAATGGAGAATTGGAGGAGGAAGTATATGTTGAACAACCTCCAGGCTTTGTAGATTCCAAACATCCAGATTATGTCTACAGGCTTGATAAAGCACTTTATGGACTTAAGCAAGCTCCTAGAGCATGGTATGAGACCTTAGCTCAGTTTCTTCTGGAAAGTGGATTTAACAGAGGGACTATAGATAAAACATTGTTCTACCTCAACCATGGAAAGGACTTACTTCTGGTCCAGATTTATGTTGATGATATCATTTTTGGGTCTATAAATGACAGACTTTGCAAGAAGTTTGCCAAACTGATGCAGTCAAGGTATCAGATGAGTATGATGGGGGAACTTAGCTAATTTCTGGGCCTTCAAGTCAAGCAGAATGAAGAAGACACTTTTATTTGTCAAACTAAGTACACCAGAAACTTGCTGAAGAAATTTAGAATGCAAGATTGTTCAAGTGCATCCACTCCCATGGCCACGGCAACAAAACTGGATAAGGATACTGGTAAATCAGTAGATATTACTGATTACAGAGGTATGATTGGCTCTCTACTCTATCTAACTGCTAGTAGACCTGATATCATGTATGCTACCTGTCTTTGTGCAAGATTTCAAGCAGATCCAAGAGAACCTCACTTAACAGCTGTGAAAAGAATTTTCAAATATCTTAAGGGAACAGCTGATCTGGGATTATGGTATCCCAGAGAATCAGATTTTAAACTAATAGGTTACTCAGATGCAGATTTTGCAGGTTGCAAAATTGACAGGAAAAGCACAAGTGGAAGCTGCCAATTTCTTGGAGGCAGATTGGTTTCTTGGTTTAGCAAGATACAAAAGTCAATTTTCACATCAACTGCAGAAGTAGAATATATTGTTGCAGGAAGCTGTTGTGCACAGATTCTTTGGATAAAGAATCAGTTACTGGATTATGGGTTAACATATTTCAAAATCCCTATTTACTGTGATAATCTAAGTGCTATTGCTATGACAGGTAATCCAGTTCAACACTCTATGACAAAGCACATCAGCATCAGGTACCACTTCATAAGGGAACATGTGGATGAAGGTACAGTGGAATTGCACTTTGTTCCAGCAGATCAACAACTAGCAGATATCTTCACAAAACCACTGTGTGAAGCTACTTTTACAAGATTGGTAAATGAACTTGGAATGGTTTCAGGTTCTTTCTCTAAATATGCTTAGTTTTGTTCTGTTGCATCAGACTTTATGATCAGTATTTACAGAATTCAATCTCTTTGTGTATTCGGTGCTTAATTGAAAAATATGTTTAAGTACTGACTGTTGTCTGATCAATGTTTCTAAACTCTGATAGTGATATGTCTGTTTAGGTAACTATTCAATCCTATGAGGATAACTGTGCTAGATGCTGACCTAGTAGTCTTCAATAAACAAGGGATCCCATGTAAGAAGTAATTATTTCTGTGGAAATCTATTGACACAAGCAAATTCTAATAATTGAGCTTAGTTGAGTTTACTTTGTCTATCTTATTACTAAGTCACAAACTAGAATAATGCTACTCATCTGTTAAGTTCTGATGCTAGTAAATCTGTTGAATGAACTAAGTGCTAATAAACCTCACTTATCAAAAGAAAAAGAAAGCGAAACAAGGATTAAAAATCAGGTACTCCTTTGAGATCTAGAGTAAAAATGTGGAAGGGAAGACCCAAGTGCATTGCTGGTATTAAGTAATATGCATCAGAAAAGCAAATAAAATATTTTCTTGGTGACTTTTCACACTCTATGATTACTGAAGAAATACTCTGATAATAGCATAAATTCTGATAAGCAGTCGTGACTCACTTACACTGAGAAGCCACTATAAAAAGGAATTTAAAAAGATGCACAAAATTAGCACACAATAGTTGAGGTGGACTCAAGCATGAACTCATTCAACAGTAGGTTTCAGAATAATGACAGCTCTTTAGCAAAGTTTTAGTTATGCCTTATTTCTAAGATGTACTGAAGTGAATCAGACTTTACTCTTTGTCTGATATTTAGCTTAATGCACACACTAACCACTCCATATGAATGATGAAAATTACCGTGGTGATCTATGTTGTTTTAGATGAACAGTCATTGTGTCACATTGCACAAATTCTGAGGACAAGTTCTGATTGCATGTTCTGATGATTAAGTTCTGAAGAATATAAATCAGAATTTGTGTGAGGACTTACTAAGATAGGCATTCCTTTTTCGAGTTAAGAAATTATGTTCTGATGACTGTTAAGTTCTGATATAAGTCTAAGTTCTGATATTACAGTCTGATTCTTTACTTGACTTATTTGTGGATAAAATTTGACAACAGTCTCAGTTTAAACCAGAATATGTTGAAGTGGAAGATTAATAGTTACTATAGTTAGGGATAGTGGTACTCGTACATGAACAGTCAACTTTTACTTGCTTCTTGTGCGCATTAAACCATGTTTTCTCTTTCCAATGAATGTTTTTCTTTTTCCAAGTCTGGGGAGACGAGGTAGAATTAATTCTACCTGTAAGCATTAAATTTCCTTGCGTCTCCTGGCATTCTCTTGCCTATATAAGCAACCACTTCACATCAGCCTTCCCATCAAATCTTTTATCACAAACTCATCTTCATAATCTTTATATCAAAAACACCATGGTCAATTACAATATGTTTTTGAACTACGAATCATTCAACATGAGCTGAGCTGTGCCGATTGGCAGCAGGAATGGCACGTTACTGCCATTCCTGATGAGATATGGGACTCCGTTCCCCAGGAAGTACTTGCTCATCTGATTTATTATGGTCATTTTCACTCGGATTTTTTTTTTCAGAATATTGATGTTGTAGTGAAAAATAATTAAATAAGTGGGAACAGTTTCAATTTTGAATTAAAACTGTTTCACCTTGATTAATGGAATAACTTGGTAAGTGGAACGGTTTTTCCTTGAAAAACTGCAAGTGGGTAAGTAATGATTACTGTTTTCTCGTGCCCATTAACTATTTGTTTTTACTGCATGTCTGAAAGGTATCCAACGGTTACATTTTTTTTCAAAAGTATAAGTAAGACAGATAGAGGATTTTTTTAATCTTTTATTTCCTTTCACACTTTTTCTCTCTATTTGCTTTTACTCTCTTTCTTCTTCTAACATTGGTTTTTCATATAGACATTCTATCAAACACCTAACAGGCACTTATACATCTCGATTAATTTTATGGCACCTAAGGATTTAATCATTGATGGAGCTAAATTTGTTCCAAACAACTATGCTGCAATTCTTGATAATGCTGAAGCTCCGTCTGAATTGCATTTTGTGCAAGATCTTCTTGCACACAGTGAAATCGGGTATGCATTGACCTAACCTTCAGTATTCTCAAGCCAACAAGTTCTGACACTTTGGAGGACTGGAAACTTTGATAATGGTGGTCAACATGGTACTCCTAGTATTGTTTTCGAAGTGGGTGATTCTCCATATGCAGTCACTCCTGGTACAATACGCAAGGCGCTACATCTCCCAGAAGGATATACTTTTTCAATTCCAGAGGAATCAGCTCTTCAGGAGTTAATGGCCAGTTTGGGGTATGAACAGAGTTTGGCAAAGCTTGGGCAGTTGAAACGGGCTCATATAAGAAGGGAATGGAGTTTCTTCTTCGACTGTATCACTAAAGCTTTTGGGAACAAGTGTTCGAATTTTGATGCCATCCCCATAATGAGTCAGCATATCGGGTATGCCATTATAAACCAAACTCATTTTGATTTTGCAACTGCTATAATAGGTTTTATTGAGGATAGGATGACAGAGGATAGGAATGTTGTCTACTTTGCTAGATTCTGTCAACTTATAATTACTTTTTGTACTGATGAACCTCACTTAGTCAGTTCCTTAACTCCACCTTTCAAGGTTGCAAAACGATACTTTAATGACCTGGTAAATGCTGACACTAAGAAACCAGTGGTTAGACCTTTACAGATTCCTCAGTATGTAAAACAGATTTTAGTAAATGCTGATCCTGATTCCTATAGATCTGTTTATCCTAATGTCCAACCAACAACCACCTCCCATACATCACAACAACCATCAGAACATACCACTCATTCTACTCAACCAACCCTCAGGCAATATATCAAATCCTATCTCTCCACTTCACAGACAGTTCAACCCTCATCCTCAGCACCTACTGTGAAGCCTTCATCTTCCAAGCCTAAGAGGATAAAGACTGTTCTTCAAACACCTCGAAAGAGAAGGAGGATTGCTTTGAGAGATGAGTCTGACAGTGAGAAACAGGTTTCCACATCAGAACCTATTGTCAAAGAAGCTGAGAAAGTGACTTCTCAGAAGGATTCTGGAATTGGGGGATCTAGGCTTCTCAAGAGGCTTAGAAGAATGACTGTTCCTGACACACCCAAGGAATCCATATCTACAAAGAGATACAAGAAACAGAGGGCAAAAAGGCCAGTTTTAGATGATGAAGAAGCAGCAGCTCAGGAAGGAGATCAGGAATTTCTGATCTCACAAGAAAAGGAATCTGCTAAAGTCACTACTTCTCCATCAACTCCAACTCAGGACGCTGTTCCTGAACAGGCCAACACACCATCTGTGTCTCCTGTTCAAAAGTCTGTATCTCCTGTTGTTCCAGGCACAAGTGTTGAAATTGATATCCAGCCCTTGGTTGTGCCTGAAGTACTTTACTTAGAAGCTCCAACAGCAACTAATCCATCAACAACACTTGTTACTGATGCTGCTCAAACTCCAGAATTATCTACTAAACCTTCTCTGCATCTAGATGCTGATGATCAGAATATAGGTGAGCATCAGGATATGGCTGTTGATCAGAACATGGAACCAGATCAGCAATTAGAGGATGTTGAAGCCTCCATTGCTACTCACACTGTTGTTTTATCAGAAGATACTGATTCTGTAAGTTCTGATGCTGTAAATGCTGGAGATACTGGTGATGCTGCTCTACAAGCAGATACTGATGAAGCAGGTCCTTCAGGACATGCCCCTCAACAAACAGTTCTTAAATCTGAACTTGTTAAGAAGTTTGTTACCAGAGAAGCACCAGTGCGTTGGAGTGAAACTCCTGCTGGTCAGGAGTGGACTAAGGAATGGAACTTAATTACTTGTGTTCCATCTGCAAAGAATCTGGCTGAGCACTTGACAAAAGATGATGAGATGTTAAATATTGATGATTTCAAAACACAGATTAGAGTCACTGCATTAAGTACTAAACATCTACAAGGTCTCCATTCAACTCCTCATGCAGAGCTACACAAGATTCAGGAAGAATTCATCAAACAGGAACAAATTTAGAAAATTGACAAGAAAAAATTATTCCAACCTACCTTTGACCGAGTTGCTTATATTGAGAAGACTCAAGAAAAACAACAAGCTCAGATTAATGATATTCTGAAAAATCAAGCTTCTCAGCAATCTCAACTTACTGAAATCCAAGCCTCAGTGGAATTGCTTATCTCTCTTCTACTACCTGCTGATGCCAAAAAGGGGGAGAAAGTAATTAAGTCCAAATGCAAGACTGACAAGACACTGAAAGGGAAGGATGATGAAAGGGATGATCAAGGAAACTCTGGAATGGGTAGAGGTCATAGTCAAGGTAGAGGTTTCTCATCAAGAAAAGCTGAAATCACAAGTCACAGGACAAGTTCTGATGCTGGAAAAAGAATTAGTTCTGCTACTGGTAAAAGGATAAGTTCTGATGAACTTTTAGATCTTGATGAAGAAATGTCAAGACAGTTATTTCTTCAGGAAAATCCAGGAATGGACTTGGAGAGTTTAATGGAAGAAGAAGCCAGACTTAAATCAGAAAAAGTCACATCTAAATCTGAAGCTTCTGGTAAAAAGACACTTCCAAAACTCAAAGGCATTGTGATAAAAGAAAGGACAAATACTGAAGCAATAATGGCTAAATCACAACCGCAAATAGATCCAAGATCCAAGGGTAAAGAAAAAGTTGGCGAACCTATCAAGGTTTATGTGCCTCCTGAGAATGAAGAAATCACTGATGAAAAGGATGATCTTGCTCTGACTTCAAGAAAAGTTTCTAAGACAACCTCTGACATAGCTCAAGTTGTTCAGAGTCAAGAGACAGTAAGTTCTGATATTTCGAAGAAGCAAGTAACCTCTGACATAGCTCAAGTTAACTTGATATCAGAAGATAAATCAAAGACACTCCTACCAGGATTCACTAAAGCAAAACAGACTCAACCTTTGAAGACTGCTGCAAGTGGTTTTGAAGCAAGAGTAGTTACTGGAAAGGAAGCAAGAGATAAAACTAGATTGGGAAGTGCTGATGAAAGAAGAATACAGAACACTACAAATGATCCAACTTCCTTGAGTGAACCAGGTATTGGAGAAACTCCTGAGAGATTGAATCAACTGGAATCTGTACAAATGGTTTACCATACCTACTTGAAAGAACACATCTTGTTGTACTTCATAATAGATGGTAGGGTTTATCATATAAGGCAAAATGCCATTCCTTTGAAGTATTTTGAAGAATTGGAGCATGTACTATTCTTACTTCAAGTGGATGACAGATTGACAGGAAGTGCTGCAAACTATTTGAAGGATCAGATTCAGAGACAGAAAAGGCTTTATTCTGTTAAGTCTGACAGCACATATGTTCCAAAGTACAGAGATCACAAGGGTGATATAGTTGAAATGAAGCCCAACACTGCTCAAATTATAACTACCTTTCTGGGTTACAGGGCTGTGGAATTCAATCTTGAGTCTAATAAAGCTTATTTGATCAGACTGGATCAGGATATAAGAAAAGCAAAGATTAATGATCTCAGGACTGCAATCTTTCAAATTGGTGAAGATAATGCAGAGCTTAAAGATGCTAAAAGGAGGATGATTGATGAACTTAGATATGCTGAGAGATGTTTGTTGAAGAACTATCTCAGAACAACTCCTGACATCAGAGAGATCAGAAGATGAAGCCAAGTCAAGATCTACAACTACTTAAATTCTGATATTTGTACAGACTGAAGTTTTTATCAGAAGTTAAAGATTGGTAAAGCTTTAAGGACTGTAAGTTGTAGTTATCTAGTCTAATTCTCATGCATTTGTACTTAATATTTTTTACATCATCAAATATCTATTAAACTTGTATATTATGCTAATTTACAAGTTGGGGGAGATTGTTAGATATATTTGATAATGTCATGGCTAATAGGATTTATGTTTAGTTTTCAGATCTTACTTAAACAGGATAAATCAGTACTTACTGGAAGTCAGGACTTAAGGATATCAGCACTTACATTATCAGGAGATAATCATCAGAAGATGGATATCAGAACTTAAGTGCTGAAGGACGTTCAAGATAAGGATAGTAGCTGATTAAAGGAAAGAAGATCGAGATAAACATAAGAAGAGATATGCATGAAGAAGAAGTTCTATGAAGAATAGAATACTTGGAAGAAAAGATATCTGATTGATATATTTTAGGAAGCAGAATTATATTCCATATCAATTAGTGATTATCTTGTAACTGTGTAGTATATAAACACAGACATAGGGTTTACACTATAAGTGTTATCATATTCGAGAAGATTATTCATTGTAACTCTAGCAGCTCTCATGATATTTATTCATCACTGAGGGGTAACAGTTCCATACTGTAACAGAGTTTATTGTTTCAATAAAGTTTGTTTTCTGTTACTTGAAATATTAAAAGTTCGATTTGATTGTATTTTTACACTGTATTCACCCCCTCTATAGTGTGTGTGACCTAACAACCAAGTTCATTGATAAGCTTGTAAATGTTGCTTCAAGTAATGGCCTAGTGAAGATATCAGCCAGTTGCTGATCAGTAGGAACAAAATGAAGCTCAATCGTTTCTTCCATGACATGCTCTCTTATAAAATGATATCAGATGCTGATATGTTTGGTAAGAGAGTGTTGCACTGGGTTTCCCATCATAGCAATAGCACTTTGATTATCACAATAAAAAGGAATTTAAAAAAATGATAATCCATAGTCCATGAGCTGGTTTCTCATCCATAACAATTGAGCACAGCAGCTCCCAGCTGCAATATATTAAGCCTCAGCAGTTGAAGTAGAAATAGATTTCTGCTTCTTACTAAACCATGAGACTAATCTGCCTCCCAGAAACTAATAGCTCCCAGATGTACTCTTCCTTTCTATCTTGCAGCCAGCAAAGTTAATGTCTGAATATGCACATAATTCAAAATCAGCTTCCCTTGCATACCAGAGACCAAGTGATACAGTACCCTTGAGGTATCTGAAGATTCTCTTTACTGCAATAAGACGTGGCTCCCTTGAATTTGCCTGAAATCTTGCACACAGACAGGTGGCAAACATAACGTTTGGCCTACTAGCCATTAGGTACAAAAGAGAACCAATCATACCTCTGTAGTTTGTGACATCCACTGTTGTACCTTCATGAGGATCAAGCTTTGTAGCAGTTGCCATAGGAGTAGTTGCAGCTGCACTTTCTTGCATATTAAACCTTTTCAACAGATTTTTTATGTACTTTGACTGATTAATGTAGATATCATTATCAGTCTGTTTAATTTGCAATCCCAAGAAGTAACTCATCTCTCCCATCATACTCATTTGATATCTTGATTGCATCAACTTTGAGAACTTATCACACAGTTTTTGATTAGTTGATCCAAAAATGATATCATCCACATAAATTTAAACAAAAAGCAGATCTTTACCATGATTCTGATAAAATAAAGTTTTATCTATTGTACCTCTTGAATCCACTTTCCAGCAGAAATTGAGCAAGGGTCTCATACCATGCCCTAGGTGCTTGCTTTAGTCCATAGAGTGCTTTATCAAGTCTATAAACATAATCAGGATGTTTAGGATCCACAAAACCTGGTGGCTGTTCAACATAGACTTCCTCTACAAGTTCTCCATTGAGAAATGCACTCTTGACATCCATCTGAAAGACTTTAAATTTCTTGTGTGCAACATATGCCAAGAAAATTCTGATTGCTTCCATCTTAGCAACAGGAGTAAATGTTTCATCATAGTCAATGCCTTCCTGTTGAGAATATCCTTTAGCCACCAATCTTGCCTTGTTTCTGATAATTATTCCATCAGAATCAGTCTTATTTCTGAAGACCCACTTTATACCTACAATTGACCTGTTCTTAGGGGTATTAAATTCACCATACTCATTTACTCAAGTTAGAGAACCTAACAATTCCTTGAAGAACGCGTTTGAAATTTGTTCGCAATTAAGATTTCTTCGATCTTGAATTTTCATGCCCAATATCTTCTCGAAATGGAATGATGCTTCACATATTAGTTGTCGGTCTGAGTCATTGTTCAGAATTCCTTGATCTTCGATTGTCGTCCCGACACTTGTTTGATTTGTCTGATGTACACAGCTTTACTTCCTTATTTTATAATTAATTTATTTATTACGGTTCGCTAACTATTCATCTCGCGACAAATTCTCCTGACTTAAAGCGCATCGTGGTAATGCAATCTACCGTACTGATGAAATCCTCGTAACAAGAACAACCGTCTGATTTGACATATTTGTAACGACCACGTCCTCGGTATATCCATTCTTCCTTGCCCGCAGATGTCCACCATTTATTGGCTTGCAATCATATCTACATTCGACATGTAATTCTACTTGTCACACGGGACTATTGCATTTCTTTTGAAATCGTCAAAGAATAGACTCTACGCGAGAGGAGAGTTTGTGAATATGATTTTGATTGAAAAAAAAACTGGATAAGGAATAACAATGCAATAAACAATTGGGAGAATCTGTAAGTCAATAAATTGAAGGAAAAAGACTGAGTGAGGTTTTAGATATGAATGACACAACCATATTCATACTCAAGATGGCCAGTCTTTCATACTATATGGCATACAGCACATGATTAGATGGCGTCCCACCCGACTCTTCGTCATTTCGACAAAGCGTCACACCACAACATTGTTTATCTCAATCTGGAAGCAATATTTTGAGAAGAGAAATAATTCGAAAGGAATACAATAAATTTTCTTTCATGTTCGCCTCATAAATTTATCGATAAAAGAAGCTCATACATATTCAAGAATCAAGAAAAATATATGCTATTGTATTCAGGGAAAAAATTGACACTGTTGGTCACCGTCCACGCTTCACTAAAATATACCTTCAAGGATCATTCGAATAACAAATTTACAATTTTGATCACATCATAACTTTGGACCATGGTCTGGAAATGCCTTCACATCAAATATTTTAATGATTCGATCATAAGCGCGTCCTTACAAAATTTATAATTACTGCTTCTGATTTCATCTATGCCGCGTAGAATAATCATCGATCACGCAACGCCTCAACTTCGTCGATAGAATTACGATTCTTCTCCAATCATCTGGAAGATTCTTCCATTTTCTTCGATCATCCTCTGTCTGTTCGAATCACGAATCTTGTTAAATTTTAATAATCTTATGAATTGGGTAAATAATGTTTTAATATGTTGATTCAATTATTGATATTATTAACAAAGTTTACATCTGTCTTTTACGGAAAAAACTTTAAACTTTCTTCCTGGTAATGGTTCTACTTGGTCTTCCGAACTAACAACATTGAGTCTAAATCTATTATCCTTTTAGGTCATTTTCCATTTATAATAACAAGAACTTAAGTAGTAATTCGACAACCACATTGCAAAACTTATTTTATGCAAAGATCTTCTGAAAGTTTATTAAGAAAATCTTTTTCGAGAACTCGTTTAAAATTTTTTAAAATCAGACATTGGGTCGTCATTACTATATAAGTTACTTGCTATTCTTATAATCCGGTAATGAAAAATCTAATTAAAGGAATGCCCATATAAGGGTCTCTCCACTTTGGTATATCTTCTATTTCTCCCTGGGATTCTATTCGCATTTGTTAGTCGACGAAACTTCATTTACCGTTGTGTACCATTTTATTCATAACTCTACCCCAACGCTGACGTTTGGTACTTCTTTGATATTCACGTCGTTGTCCTTGGTATTATGCTTACAACCAACTAATATAATTCGACGTTTTATCTGTATATAAAGTCGCATCTTCTTCCTAGTCTTTCCTATACCTAATAAGGTAGATATCATTCCTCGCGCAGCGCCCGATAAGTGATAAGAACTTTCTCGCAACGGTGGTGCCTTTGCAGCTTGCAACTTTGGCTCTTCATCAGCTTCAATCAACTCGTTGCTTCCAGTGTGGAGCTTGTCCTACTACCTAATTCTAAGTTATATAATACTAAAACCCACCTAACTTTTCTTGATACAAAGTTCTCACAAGAATCAATCGCATTTTCTTTAAAACCACATGAAAAGTAGGGTAACATACCCAGTCTCCGTCGAGCTGTCAATCCTTCACAACTAAAAGATCTTGGAACTCAATATATTTATAGCTTTTCTATATTCGCCTTACACTTTCCTCAACAATCCTATCTTACCAATTCCCTATCGGATCTGCTAATTCTAATTCGCACTTAATTTGAACTTGAAGTGAGTATGCCTAGGATATTTCCTATCTTATATGGTCTATCACTCCTATCTTACTCTCACCTATTCTTATTTCAGGGACCAATAACCTGTTGCTCTGATGCCAACTTGTAACAGCCCAAATCCGGGGTCAAGATTTGGTGTCACTAAACAATCTTTATATAATTTAAAATAATATACAAATGACCCCCTTAAATCTGGATCATTTACAGGTTATGGTATGAAATAAGAATCTAACCTTCTAAAATTCACAACAACTAAAATACAAGTTTAGATACCTTTGTACTAACTCCCTTGTTTAATTTTTCTAACATCTTCATCCTCTCGCAGCGGAGATCTTTCTAACTTCTGCTATCTATTCAAAGCTATTCACTTTTATCCTCATTTATTTCAGAAAGAAATAAGAATTTACAAAGCAAGAGTGAGCCAAAAATGCCCAGCAAGTATATAACTGAGTTCCAAGCATCAATATCAAAGGAAAATTTCCGGAAAAAATCTTTAAATAATTTTAAACAATTTATTTGAGGGAGTTGAACGAATAAACATTGGCTGTTACCAGTCCTTAATTATAAATCAGAGGTAACAAGCAATTCCCAGATTCATCTCCTGAATCAGGATTTTTTCCGGTTTTGGAATCATAAAACTTTTCGAGAGAGAATGCCGTTAATGGCAATCGACAATAAATTAGACTAGACACTAGTTCGCACCTATATCATGCTGATCATCCAGGATACAGTGCAGATCTATATCTCACTATATAGATCCATTCGGGTACCCATGCACTATCACTCAAGGGTCCGGTCCATCCCCGGCCCATAGGATCCAGCTCACCGCTGGCCCTCACAGTAACCATCCAGCCCATAGAGTATTTTAATGTCAAATCAGTTAGATTTCAAAACATCCCAGTTCACGGTTCGCAAATAACCCGGAAGAATAGGTATTTGCTCAAGAGATCAATCGATAATATAGGAACAATAATGAAAGGAACTAGCATAATTAAGAGTAATTGCAGCGAAATATAAAACAGTTAACTATTCTGAACTTAGGATAGGAATGAAGTATTTGCAGCATGTTAGGAGAAAGGTAAGGAATACTTGCCTTGATAAGCTTTAACCACTACTACTGGTTGACTTTGGTTCGGCTTGAACATTCGGCTTTATCGTGAAACCACTAGCCTATTCTGGATATGATCCCAACACTCAGGTCCTTCGGTTGGAACCTTGCTGATCTCGATGACTAAGCACTAGATCATTCTTAATCCGATGTCAATCCTCGGATCTTCCGCCTAAGACCTACAAGGTTGAAATACCCTAATTCAGATAATCGCTTAAGCCTAACATAATATCACTATCACTTCTACCCATACGATTTTATAACCCGACTCGCATTTATATGTATTATGGAAGTATACATAGCAATTATAATTCACATCTTCAACATTCGGTTCGATATTTGTTTTCGGAAAGTACGTATACTCGTTGTTTTGAAAATAACAGGGTAATTGATTATAAAATATTTTGTTACAACACGTAACTAGGTTCGTATAATATAATCATATATCTTCGTTCAACTTCTCCGATAATTATAGGTTACGTTACCGTATTTTCGGAATTAATTTTTCCGAAAATCGGGCAGCGTCTCCTTTGTTTATCGGCCTACTTGTCAAAACAATTCGACGTCAAAACACAACAACAACCGCAACACAATCCAATTCACCAATCCCAACCACCAATACGAATTAAATTATTAATTATTATTATTCATTTTTGTTTCATAATTAATTCCACGAACTAATTTATTTAATTTATAAATATGGGACTCAGATTAAAATCATCATCGTCCACCGTATTTTCGCGGGTTTCCGTTTATCGGACGTCCTACGCGAATTTCATCGATTAATTACAAAATATTTTATTTCATGAATTTTAATCAAATCATTTCCCTGCAGAAAATAAAATAATTAAATCAATAAAATTTTCCAAAAACCGAAAATCAATTCGAATTGATTCGAATTAGGCAACACAAATCAGGCAACCAACACGGACAAACACGCGCCTACGCGGTGCGTTACAGATGGGGGCACCTCGCCGGACTTAGGCCGACGGCAACCGGAGAGAAACAGAACCGAAGAACACAAATCACAGTCACCTCAAACACACATAACATACACATATCACACACACACACCCGGAACTCACACACGCATCACACACCACCACCCCTCGCCGGAAAAAGCAAGGAGGGCGGCGCCGGAAAACGCAAGGCAGCACAGCAACTTACCAAAGCGAAGGAAGAAGGCGGAAGCAGGAAAAAGAAATAGAAGAGAGAGTGAGGTGAGGGAGGGTAATTGAGAGAAAGAGGCCGAAGATAGAGAGTGAGAGATCGAGAATTGACAGAGAGATTGGATGGAAGAGACGAGAGAGACTCAGGAGAGATAAGGGAGAGATAAGGTTAAAGAATTTAACTGATAAGGATTGTAATACTTATCGGATTCTGATCTTTAATTATCTTAAAATTCAACCCGCAATTAACCATTTAACGAAAAATTTACGAGTAAAAATAATCCGACCATTTACGAAAATATCCTTAAAAATCTCGAAATAATTTAAAGCTAATAATATAAAATTATTGAAAATTTTAAATCATTTTTGGAACGCAACTAATACCCGTATTTAACGATTAACCGAACGAACGTGCGGGTCAATTTAATCCCAAAAATTTCCAAAATAATTTTTAAAATTCTCAAAATATTTCAAACTTAATAAAATATGAGTTTCATAATTTTTGAAGCATTTCTGAATTTAATATTGAATTTACACTTTAATACAATCAGAAAATTATTTAAAGATAAATAATCAATAAAATATTGATTTCTAAATTTCATAAACTCCTAAAATAATAAATAAAATTATAAAACAATAAAAATAATTTTTGAAACACTTTTAGCATTTATGAGAATAAATATTCAATAAAATTACTTTAAAAGCGAAATAAATTCATACAGCTCAATAATTAATTATACACGAAATTTTCGTACCTAACAATCACCCCTAATTAACAATAGGGCAAAACACAGCTAACAGAACCATCACATATTTCATTTATTTAATAATTTTCATGATTACATTTACATATCGGATCCGAAAATAGATTACTTAGCCGCTAAGTAACTATAAAAACGATACAATTTAATACCAGATTTGGATAACTATCAAAACAGAGCTTCTTATAAAATACTTTATAGAAAAATATGATAATAATACTTCGCCTTTCGAGAATATAGGTTTTATCGATCTATAAAATGATAAGCGTATCGAAAATTTTACGTCGAGACTCGTACAGGTCAAACCGTACCCCGGATCAAAAAAGTCGAAACACGGAAAGTGTTCAGAATCATCAGATTAAGTTAGGAAGGAGTTTTCCGAAGAGGTTCGGGTTGTAAAAACGCAAAAACGGTTGAAGTGGGTCGATTTCCAATTCAAAAATAATAATTTTGTAATTACGTAAAAATAATCATTATTAATTCTATAAATCCTTATAAAATCACATAACAATACAAAAATTCCCAGAAAAATACTAAAATTATCTATATTTTATTCTGGATAATTAAAATTTAAAATATCCTAGTTTTATCAGATATAAATACCCAAATATTAATATCAATCATCAAATAATTCACCAAAATTCACATAATAATCACACAATAATTATTTATTAATAAAAATAATTACACGATATTTCCCGGATGTTACATAATCAGCATTAGATTCTGAATGACCAGATTGAGAAGAACCTTTAGTTGAATCTTCAGTGTTAGTATCATGAGCTGAACCTTGTTGTTGCTCCCCCTCAACATGTGCAGGTTCATTAATACAATGATCATCTTCAGAATCTGAAGGAGTATCAGGATTTGGATCATCAGGGTTTGATAGTTCATTAGAGTTTGATCCAAATTCCAACAATGCATTTTCATTTGCAAAGATTAGACTTCCATGAGAGTCTTCTTCAAAACCAGGAATCTTCTTATCATCGAAACATACATTTATGGAGATAACTACAGTATTTGTTCCCAGATTGAAAAACCTGTATGCTCTTGATGGTGAATAACCAATAAAGATTTCTTCATCAGCTTTTGATTCAAACTTCCCTAGCTGATCAGTATGAGTTCTCAAAATAAATCACTTACATCCAAATACATGAAGATGTTTGAGACTGAGCTTCTTTTCTTTCAGCATCTGATAAGGAGTAACACCATGTCTGTTTATCAGTGTGATATTCTGAGTATAACATGTTGTGTTTACTGCTTCAGCCCAGAAGTAAGTGGGTAGTTTTGCTTCTTCCAGCAGAGTCCTGCCAGCTTCAATCAAGGTTCTGTTCTTTCTCTCAACAACACCATTTTGTTGAGGTGTACCAGGAGCTGAGAATTATTGTTGTATGCCTTTGTACTTGCAGACTTCCTCCATTTTTGAGTTCTTGAACTCAGTGCCATTATCACTTCTCAGAATTTTTACTTTGTGGGTGGATCCATTCTCAAGTTGCCTTATATGATTCAGAAAAATTTATGGAATTTCATCTTTCCTGTGTAGAAAATAAACCCAAGTGTATCTAGTGAAATCATCAACAATTACAAGTGTGTACCTTTTCTTGTTGATGGACATTATGTTTACTGGTCCAAAGAGATCCAAGTGTAACATGTGACATGGCTCAGTAATAGAGAATTATGTTTTTCTTTTGAAAGATACTCTTCTTTGTTTGGACTTTTGGCAAGTATCACAAAGGCCATCAGATGAGTATAACATATTTGGTAATCCTCTTGCTAGCTCCTTCTTGAAAAGTTCATTGATTGAATTGAAGTTGAGATGTGAGAGCTTCTTGTGCTAATTCTAGCTCTCATCTACTGATGCATTTGAGATAAGGCAAGTAGCTTCTTACTCAAGACTTTCATGTAGCCTTGCTTCATACATATTTCCATATCTATATCCCATCAAGACAATTTTCTTTGACTTGTTGTGAACCACTTCACAGTGAGAATCATTGAACACCACATGATAACCTTTGTTAGTGATTTGACTGATGCTTAGAAGATTATGCTTCAGTCCTTCCACCAGAGCTGCATTCTCTATTGCTACCTTTCCAATTATCAAGTTGCCATATCCAAGAGTGTGTCCTACATTTCCATCTCCATAAGATACATCTGGGCCAGCCTTCTTCTCAAACTCTGACAACAGGGATTTATTTCCAGTCATATATCCTGAACATCCACTATCCAAGACAAGAGTGTTTTTCCTGTTACCCTGCAGTCAGAAGAATAATTAATTAGAAGGATTTTTAAGGACCCACACTTGTTGGGCCCTCTTTTTGGAAAACTTAAGCCTTTGTGATTCAGAAATACTTCTGACAGTTTTTCCTTTGTCAGGATTTGTCTTGTCAGAAGTAGATTTAGTAGAACTAGAAGAATTGAGTACATAAGCAGTTTTATTAAATTTAGGCAAAGGTTCATAATAGTTGTGATACAACTTATGATAGGAACTACAGGTGTAAATTGAATGCCAACTACTATTACAATGAAAACAAGGATTTTGTGGTTTATAAAATACTGATCTACCCCTAACATCAGACTCGGGAATATCAGTTTTCATTTTCTTACTCCTCCTGCAATCAATAGCAAGATGATTAGTATTACCACAGTTAAAACAAATTTTTCTAGGAGCATTGGGAACAAACGTATAATTAGAATCCTTAGAAATACCTTTCTTACAATTTTTGTTCCTTTTAGGACTTTTAACTTGAGGTTTGTGAGTAACCTCAGATAATTTCTTTTTCAATTATCTTTTAGACAAAAGTCCTATATTCTTTTCTTTCTTGGCAGTCTTAATGGTTTTCTTGTTTTCCTTTTTTTGAGGTTTGTCACTTACTGACTTTTCTTGGGATGCTGATATTGAACCATTTTCAAAGGTAGATTTGGGTTCATCAGCTTCTGAAGAGATAAACTTTACAGGAGTCTATCATCTCATGAACCTTTTTTCCTGAATTAGTCCAGGCTTTAAGAGTTTTCCTCTCATTCTCTAATTCATTCTCCAACATACTATACTTAGCTCCTAGTATTTTCATTGTATGTTTAGCTTTCTCACATTCTTTCTGAACTTCAATCTGATTTACTAAGTCAGACTCCAACTGATCATTTCTAGACTTTAAGATTTCATTTTTAGTTAACATCCTATTAATTCCAAAGTCTTATTTTTAAAATTTCCATGAAGAGACTTAAGAATAGATTTCAGTTCAGATATATCTTCAGTATCAAAAGAGAAGAAGGAAGTCGATACCTTAGAATCAGAGGAAGCAGAAGCATCAAAGCTAGCCATCAGTGCATAGCATGTTTCTTCATTTTCAGGATTAGTGGAGTCCATCCAATCCTTGCTTGATATAATCAAGGCCTTGTTCTTCCCTTTGTCATGCTTTGTCTTTTTGCACTCTGTAGCAAAGTGACCAGGTTCGTCACAGTTGTAGCACTTAATTTTCGACCTATCGACTTTTCCAGCTTTAGAGTTCTTCCCTTCTCTTCTTCCAGATGACTTTCTTTCTCCTCCAGTGAACTTTTTCCTGAAGCTTCTATTCTTCTGAGACTTCCTGAATTGCATCCTCTTGAAGCCCTTAACTAGCAATGCAACCATTTGTATGACATCAGAATTTGTCATGTTCTCATCAGTTTCAGAATCAGTATCATCATCGGGATTTGATGATGAATCATCAGTATCTGATTCTGGCAGATTGTTATTTTTCCTTGCAGCTTTAACCGACCTTTCTTTTGAAGTTTTAGCATTCACTTTCAAAGCAACTGATTTTCCCTTGTTGCTTTTCCTCTCTTTCCTTTGCTGGACTTCCAAATCATGAGTTCTCAGCATGCCATAGACTTCATCCAGGGTGATTATTTCCAAATCATACTGATGTCGTATGATTGGAGTCTGAGTTTCCCATTCATCATTCAAGGCTCTCAGAAACTTAGTGTTTGAATCCTCCCTGTCATACAATTTTCCCACCAAGGATATATTGTTGAGAAGGGTGAGAAACCTGTCATAGATGTCGGTGAGACTTTCATCAGGTTTGGCCTCAAAATGTTCATATTCTTGAATTAGATAGCCCTTCTGTTCTTCTTGATGGCCATGGTTCCTTGACATTGAGTTTCAAGAGCATCCTAGATCTCCTTGGCAGTCTTGTAGGCTATAACCCTGTTTGACATCACAGAATCAAGACTGTTATGCAAAATGTTTCTTACCTTTGCATCTTTCAGCATAACAACTTTCTCTTCTGGTGTCCACTCACTCTTCTCCTTCAACTGATAGTGTTCATCAACAGTAGGAGTTGCAGGCACCAGTTTTGTTGGTATGTAGGGTCCATCATTGATTATGTCGAGATAGTCTGGATCTGTAGCCTCCAGGTGCATGAGTATCTTCACCTTCCATGTAGGATATTCATCCTTTTTCAGAATGGGGGATTTTAATACTTTCATACTTGTTCAGAGACATGTTTAGATCGTTTCTGATTGTAAATTTATCAGTTTGCTCTGATAGCAATTGTTGCCCAGTAAAGATATAATTATTTAAGGGGGTTGGATACAATTGTATAAACGTTTCAAACAAGTATAAAAATATAACAGTTCTTTATATTTCTGATAAAACCTGTTACAAACTATCTCAAGAAATACTGATGTTCTTGAGAGTTTTTAGGTCGTACAATACTCGAGTTAATCACTATGTGATGACCTAAACTGTGTTTATATAATACACAGCTGCTGCAAATTAGTCTAGGATATGCATTATCAATTACTAACAGAAAATGATACATATCTTTAACTGAATATACAAAGTCCTATCACTCAGAACGTAACAGATATACATCCCTCAAAATAAGGAACAGACTATCTTCAGATGCTGATGTTCTGCAGATACTGATGATGCATCAAATCCTGATGGCACATCAAATCCTGATGACATCCAAAACAATCAGATCCTGAGCTTCTCCTGATCATTGAGAATCAGCACATAACAACAACCAAACCAACAATACATTTGAATTAAAATTTGAAATTTGAAATAATTTCCATTTTCTCGATTTAATTAATTATAAATTCAAAATTCTCCTATTCTCGATTTAATTAATTATAATTTCGAAATTAATTTCCATTTTCAATTATGTAATTCGATTTAAATAATTAAAAATTCGACCCTAAATTAGTCATGCAAAATTCAACCCTAATTTGCAATTTCGAATTAAATAACCCTAATTTCGAATTAAGTAAAAAAAATCGAATTTATTTTTCAATGATTTCCAAATAATTACCTAAAAATTCGAATTAAATAACCATAATTTGCAATTAACAATATTTGAAGAAAACTATAACAATACTTGAAGCAAACTATCATTAAAATTGATAAGGATTGAAGCAAATAATAACAATAAAATCATATCAAAAACATAAAATTAAGGATTGAAATTGATAAGAAGAAGGGATCAAATATATACCCGTAATTAGGAAGAAGAGGATCGAGTGTTTGCTGTATTTGTGTGTTTAAATCGAGTGTTTTTGTGTCTCCTCCCTCTCTGCAAAATTCCCCTCTTTGTTGTTTGTTGTGTTCTGTGTTTATATGTTTTGTTTACTTCGCTTTTTGTTGTGGGTTGCTAGGTAACTGATACTATAAAAACGATCCCAACCGCGGACAATTTCCGCAGTCCGTCCTGCCCAACCGCGGACAATTTTCGTGGTCCGTTTGTTATCTCAACCCTCCATTTTTCATCCAACGGCTGAAAACCTGTTTGTTATAAAACGGTCTAAAACAAACGTTTGTTGTAGACCGAGTGGGCAAATCTCCCCGGGGTATTTTGATTTTTCACCCTATATCTATAACATTTTAAAAAAAAATACATAAGATAATGATTTATAAGTTATAAGAGTGGTACAAGAAAATCAATCATGTAAGAACGCGGATAATATGATTTACTTATCCTACTTTTTTGTACTTTTAAAACAATTATTTTTGCTGTAGACTGTAGTCACGAATTTACATTAGAAAATAGTGATGTGGCATGGCTTAACTAATTTAATACTTGATCTTAATCTTCTTTTTTTTTGTCAGGGCTTGATCTTAATCTTTGGTTGTATGGATAGTGGAATGTACGGACTGGGACAAAATGACACCCCACAAGGTTAGATTCATTATATGATCACATTGTCATTTTCTTCTGTTGGATTAGAGAATACATGCATTCTCCCTCTTAAATGTTACTTGATTGTTAATCATAATTAATCGCATGGCATGTGTCTGTACATCTTGAATCTTGATTTACAATATTAGGTGCATGATACTATGATAGTAATCCCATAAAGGGAATCAACTTATTCCTCATGGTATGATTTTCTGATGTACTGGTGTGTGCTTCATTCTACTAAGGAGATCGGAGAAAGGTTGACTCCAAAAATTTAAATACTCACGCACATGTGCCTCCGTCTGGAGAATCGAGTTGACTCCTTTTTTTATTTGGAGGAGAAGTATCTACCAGTATACAATGTTAGAGACGAACCTATTGTTAAAAAAGATTAGTTGTTACCAAAGATTTACACCATGAAAATAAATTATGTTAATTTCAGAGGAAGTTCCCTGTGACAAATTATGACATATAGAGGTATGATTATGATGTCACCAACATTTCTATGACTGCTAAATACACAAATATGGGATGATAAGATGATTTATTTGTTTAAACTCTTCTCTGGTGGTCAGTCAAAATATGACCAGTACTCTAGGTTATGATGAGTGTGATGGTTGTTTGAATTATCTATCCACGCTAGATGTCTGAGGAAATTCATAACACTGACACACTTTAATCTTGATCGGATGTTTCAGTCTGGTTTTGAAGATTTGCTACAACTGTGATGAAGACTGCTTATTGTTTCAAGAGACAGTGGAGACACATAAATAAATGGTTAGGTGGAGCAGCTAATCCTTGCAAAGTTGCAGTTTAAATAGTCTACAATAGATTTTTGGAACTGTTATGGGTACAACTCAACGCAGGTTAGGACCATTAGATTATGTAAATCATATATGGATTGGCTTCTTGTCAATTGCTTTATCCTTAGCTTCATGTGTGTGTGGGCTTGATAATTACTCAAATACATATTTGGTTGTTAAATTAGTAAAATCTATAGAATTAATTGTTTTTGGCTGCAGCATAAGGATAAGAAGACCTGTGTCCATGAGGCTAATTGTAACCACTTTTGTCGCTGTTGTGTTTGGCATCTTTTTAGGAGTATCTTTTCCACCAAACTCATTCGCCAAGGCATGCTGATTCCTAAACTATTACATCTTTACTATTGTAATATAGCTACTGTCAATAAAGACTAAGAATACTGATTATCTCTATTGTTTTTAATATTTAAGTTGAACCTACGGACCAACCTTTTACCATCCATTGATATTTCTTACTTTGAGGAGTACTCAGGGCTCTCAACTCAGGCACTGTTGAATGTTTGGGCTACTCTTATTAATAAGGACTCTTCAGAAAATTATAGCACTCAGAAGGTATTCTATTTCCATTGATATAATTGTGGATGCCATAGTCCCATTGACTAGCAACCAAATCCAAAGTATTCTTGAAAATGAATCCCCTAAACCGCCTCTCCCAGGTCATGCAGAAAAATTTTACTACTATATTTCCACGAAGAGCCAGAAATAGGGCTCCGTACGAACTTCTTTCTATTTGCCAAATCCTAGTATTCAGTATGTAAATATCCCTATATTGAAAAGTTAGATTATAATCTTTTGATGCTTTTAGAATCATTTTACTTTACGAGAATTAAACTTTGCATCAAATTTGAATATTATGG
Organism: Apium graveolens; assembly: GCF_009905375.1. Taxonomy (NCBI): domain Eukaryota; kingdom Viridiplantae; phylum Streptophyta; class Magnoliopsida; order Apiales; family Apiaceae; genus Apium; species Apium graveolens. Next base: position 69,214,215 of record NC_133650.1, read on the forward strand.
TTTCTTAATATGCTTCATACTCTCTACTTGGTACTTTTACTGTGAAATGGATAAAGCACATCCACTCTTTATATGGTGACGCTAGTAGGCCAGAGTACCTACAACCATGCAACTTTTGGCTGTATTTTCATTGTACCAACATTACATGTTTGTCTTACAGTCTTACTCAAATCTTCTTCTTTGATGTTTTAATTGGATGATTCTTGATCATGTCTCTGATATTTAGGAATTGTTTAGAGTTAAATGAGTTAACGAAATGCCTAAATTATCACATTGAATGCAGGTCTGGGATGCAACAAATCCTCGAGGTGCTGAAAGGCTACCTGCTGGCATCGTCAAATCTGAGTCTGACCTTTACATCTACAACTCTTCTGCTATTCCCAGCGAGGTGTTTCTTCTACCCGCATCATATTTAGCAAAGAAAATTTTATTTGTGAATTTCTCTTTCCAATACTAACAAACTGTGGGATAGTCTGCATTTGATATAATATAACTACAGTCTAACTTACATTTCTGAAGAGTGCATGGATTTTACATGTTTACACTTTGTTCAACATTGAAATTTACTAATGAGAGGGATTGTGCAGGACTCAGTTGTTAAACCAAAGTACCTTCTAACCTTTACGGTTGGTTATCAGCTGAGAACCCATATTGATATATCAGTCAGAAAGGTCATTACCGTTCGTCTTCATGTGCATGTCTATATTAATGATGCTGGCAAGTGCTAAGTATTGAATTCCTACAGTTCTCTGAGGATTTCACTGTTATGCTGTTTCACTATGATAACCGAACATCTGAATGGGATCAATTCGAGTGGTCAAAGCGGGCTATTCACATTAGTGTTCCGAAGCAAACTAAATGGTTACTACTACACTCTGTTTGTGCTGATTTTTATCTTCTTACCAACTGATTGGAATTGAAAATAAATTAACCATTGTTGCAATTTCCGTGTATTGGCCAAAGGTGGTATGCAAAACGTTTTTTACACCCTGACATTGTTGCTCCATATGATTACATATTTATCTGGGATGAGGACCTTGGGATAGATAAGTTTGATCCACAGGAGTAAGTGCAAGACCCGAGTACTGTTCTAAATTTTACACAATTTTGTGGATGATATGAATTACTATTTCTCTTCGATTATTTACCACAGATACATTAGACTGGTGAAGAAGTACGGATTGGATATATCGCAACCTGGTTTATCTCCGGACAGTGTGAGTACTTGGAGGATGACACAGAAGAAAGATGATAGTGAAGTACACAAGTAAAACAACAGAACTGTCTATGTTCTTGAATTTCCTTCTATATTTCATTTAATAAGTGATTAACTGATTATATATCATAACCAAGAATTTTTACAAATATACTTCCATTTATGTGTTAGATCAACAGAAGAAAGACCCGGTTGGTGTCCACATCCACATTTGCCACCGTGTGCAGCGTAAGTACGAATTACTCTAAACTTGAGTGGTATAAGTAAATGCCTCTTATTGCACAAAATTAGTATGAGACAGCATCATGGCAAATTTAAATTTCTTGACTGCACTGCAGATTTATTGAAATTATGGCACCTGTATTTTCTCGAAAAGCATGGCGTTGTGTTTGGCATCTAATTCAGGTCGATACCCCGTCTCCTGATATCAAATTTAATTCTTTTAGTATTACTGTAAAGAAGATTATGATGTTAATGGAGAAGTTTAACTGTTAATGTTGGAAACTGTAGAATGACTTGGTGCACGGGTGGGGACTTGATTTTGCGCTTGGGAAATGTGTAGAGGTGAGATCCTGATTTTTCGATATAGTTTGTTGATTGGTGGTGTGACTAAGTAACCAAGTTATTCATCTGTGGTGCCATGTTAAAACAGCCTGCACATGAGAAGATAGGAGTGGTAGATTCTCAGTGGGTTGTCCATGCCTCCATTCCTACTCTAGGAAATCAGGTAAATCCTTGTTCTCCCCCACAAATTCGCGAGTCTGTACTTAATTATCTTAGACTACTAATTTTTGCGTATGACAGGGTGTAAAAGAGGGCGGAAGGACAGCATGGGAAGGGGTATGCAGGAAGTTGCTTATGTTTGTCGGTGCATATGAATAGTCACTTGTGCAAATAAACCAAGACTGTGGTGTTATTTCTCAGGTGAGGGAGAGGTGTCGAGTGGAATGGGCAATGTTTCAGAATCGTTTCATCGAAGCAGAGAAATCCTATTACGAGTCAAAGGGAATTGATGTCTCTAATTACACAACCTCGTTAGGAGGAGGTCACATTCATTCCAGGAAGTTTGATGTGGAAGGCCAACACCAGGAAGGCAGTCGCAAACTGTAAAAGGTTATAACACTGATCACTCCAAAATACGCCAGTTAGAATCAGTTATCTCGACTTGAGTAGTAGTTTTGTAAGCGGATTTAGGGGTCTGCTTAAGTTAAATTTTTCATGTTAGGTTCACCTTCATTAGGCAATTCTGTAATTCCCTAGCTATATCCAAGGAAGTATAACATCACACAAATGCTAATGTTATCCCCTCTAACATTCTGTAAAATAATCATTCAAATCATTTCAACTTCAATAAAACAAGCTAAACACTTCTTAAAGAGCGTTCACAATTTGTTAGTACTATTTTACTGTGCACCCGAAAGTCCCAAACTGTATAAACCGTGTGATTGTGATTTCTTTACATGATATCCTAAGCTTAAAAAGGAGTTGAGGCTTTCTTGTTTTCTCTTTCTTTTCTCTCAGCCCATACATGTGTACAAACCAAAAATATTCCAATTCTTCAACTAGTAAATAAAATTTACTTAATCTTTTTTATGACATTACAAAATTAATTATGTTTTTCATAAGTTGTGAGTTGGTTTATAGGCAAGCACTTAACTTTGCCCAATTGCCAAGTCCTTACATTACATGCCTACTTGTTTACAGTTGAAATGATATATACACACATAAAAAATGAACTTGTGACAAACTGTTTAGTCTCTTGGGTCTTTACTGCTGTGCATTTTCATTGTCCAAAGTTTACGTCGTCTCTCTGAGAACAGTTACATTTTGTTCTCATAATTTTCATTTACAAAATTTGTTCGAGAATAACAATTAAATTAATGATTTCTTTTCTAGCGCCTGAACCTGGAGCCCCATAATAAATTAACGGTTTGTGTTCTGGCGCCTGAACATGGAGAATCCCCATCCAAAGCCTCTTAATCTTAGAAGGTGCTATTCTTGGCCCTGATTGAAGCCTCATCAGCAGTGTTGTCTTCAGAAGTGTTGCTGGAACAACTTCTACAGCAGCATCAGAAAAGAATACAGTCTACAGATATTCCTTTGTAATAGCTTCTTCCAATTCTTTAAATTCCCAGGCATCATTAGCTAAATATTGTCCTACAACAGATTAAAAATTACAGTAAATAGCTATTATCACATAGTACTTGAGCGATAACTAGTAAGAGTTAATCACGCAGGGAACACAACGGTATAATACTATCTCAGATTCCCACCACAGTTAATACATGCAAATTTTAAGGATTTTTTATTATTTCATGTTCACAAATTTTAAATTTTGAATTTGCTATTTTTTAAATAAAAATAATAAGATATGACCCTTTTCACTTTTCAGAACACATAACATGGCCTTACTTATTAAAATAAAAATAATAAGATATGACCCTTTTCACTTTTCAGAACACATAACATGGCCTTACTTTTCAAATCAAAGGACTATAAATATTAAACATGATAATACATCAATAAAAATGGCATAATATATGGCCTCACCAATTGAATCCCTCCGCAGAGCACAGTGAGAAATGAACTGTTACTTTAGCATAAAGTTGAACAAGTTACAGGATATAGTGATGAATGTTATCATGCATCATTTTGTCTTTCTTAACAATGATTTACAACTGTAGTATATTAGTCAAACCTGCCAAGAGTCTTTGCAAAATCTGCACAAAGGGATCGCACATAGGTTCCTTTTGAGCATGTCACCTTAAAAATTACATTCTGCCTACATATGCAAGAATAAGATAAAGTTAGATTACAATTTGACATCTTAAAATCACAGGATAAGGAATTACCCTATCAAAATGAGAGAAAGCAAGCAAAATGACAGTTAGTAAATTGCACATCGTGATGCACAAACCTTTATGCATTTAACCAACTCAAAAATGATAATTTTGTAAATTTCTTATACGTACAGCAGATACAAAAAAATTATTTTAGGGTACACCATGGGTAAAAAAATCTGCTACAAACGAGTTCCAACACACTTCCCAATTATATTGTCCCAAAACTTCATATTAAGCCCTTAACCAAATTGGTTATCTCAACTTGTTTGAAACTTCCTCCACTCCAATTATTTTTTCCAGGAACAGAACTCCATGTACATAGCAATCAAATGAAAATTACCATGTTTAAGCTTAAATATTAACATGTTTGCAAAATTTGAACATATTTAACACTTAATTTACCAAAGAATTAACACATGCGGCCAAAAGAGTTTTGGGACAAACAAATATGGATTTGTCAATATAAACAGGAAGGGGGGAGTGTATAAATATAAACAGCTTATCTTTAAATCTGAGGGTATGCAAGGGTCTTCCCAGTTACCACTTCGTACCTCCCCTGTTTATGTTGTAAAACTATTCTCTGAGATTTCTATGTTAAATTAGATGTTATAGATGTTTTTAGGCATGGGCATAGGCATTACACTAAAATATAATAACAGCTTCAACAAAAACTTTTGCCAACCTGTCATCTAAACTTCGCTCCACATCAAACTGAAAGATTGAAATTCTTCGTGCTGCAAGTTCAACCTTTTCACCTCTTCGTGCTTTCTCATACATCTTCTCCCCTCCAACCTATGACAAAAGCAATTTTTTGCACATTGTTAGCTAATGATGTCCACAACTCCTCTTCTTGACATCCCCGCATATCACACGTTATGATCTATAGTGCTAAACTGATTAACTGAATGCAAACTATTACAATAATCAGATACAACCGTACTTCTCACATCCAAATACAAACAGATTCTTCTTCCGATAATTTATAATCAGACTAATGTTACACACATCTAATACAGGAAATGAAATCTAGATAAAAGTTAGATATAGAAAAGGAAAATACAAGGATAATTCAATACAGAACTCCATGTGCAGAGGAAAATGACAAAATTAGCTGGACGAATATGCATGCGTCGTGCAGTCACTCAGTAACAGTTCCAGAATTGATCACTACATTATATAGATACTCTAAACTGCAATTTCTTTTTAAAACCACACAGCAATTTACTGACTGTTTTCGATCATGTTATCAGGGATGTCTTACTTTTATTGCGGAAAACATCGGAGGGACTTGCCATATCTCTCCACAGAAGGATGCTGCAGTTTTCTTTAGGTCCTCATCCTTGACATGCTCCCATGGTTCACGTTGGATAACCTACATAAAAATGATGTAAAATTTGATAAAGAGTAGTTCTGATTACAGTTAAAGAGGATCCTTAATAATGTAAAGGACTTTGATATCAGTGCAGCTTGTATCAGAATTTAAAAAGGTATAGACGAACAAAAGGCATGTCATAATACAATCAGGTTAAGAAGCAACAAGATAGGTTATTTATTAAATTTAAATGTAGTCTTTCCAGTTTCCAGGCTCTCAAATTTGCATTTAATATACTCATGTAATTTTTATGTAACAAATGCTTAACTGACAATCAAGGTAGTTAGGTTAATTTGAACTTGTTAATTAGACCAGCAACTTGCAAGCAAACCCTTAACATGCCAGTCGTATGCTCCTAATAGTTGTATTTTTCCCCAATCAGTTGTAATATTAAGAAGCATCTATCAGTCATCGACAACATAATATCTTTTTAATTTACTTGTGTTTAATGTGTGAATGTTTCTGTATCTAGTTTCTAAGATTTACCCTAATACATCCAATATAGCTCCTTCATCATGTTAATATTGAAGAGTGGTGCCCTAACCTCACAGATTTTATGGTCTGATGCAATTATGGTAGTTTCGAGTCTTAAAAGGTTTGTGAAATGATCAATGATATAATCCAAACTCATCTCTTTTTCAAAAAATAATGTACTACAAGCCTGCTTTCTTCAATTTAGAGACATAAATATTGATAGTGAGTATATAAACAAAACAGGGGTAAAGTGTGACAAAAAGGGGCAGAACAAGTGCATACAAAACTGGGGCCCTGGTCATGGCCTCGAAGATACTTTAGAAGCTCGTAAAGGTCCAACAACAGGTCAGACCCATAAAGGCCTATAATATATGGGATCCTAAAAACATACTTATTTAGACAAAAAAATAAATTAAAACATCATGGCATGCTCCATTAGTAATGCATTACAAATTAGAAACAACGGATTTATGAACTCAAAAAGTTAATAAGATAAAACTTGGGAGTATGAACCGCAGAACACCCACTAACCCAAAAGTTTCCTAACCTCAGAAGGGTTAAACAAAGTATAGATCGCCACCCAAAAGAGACTCATTGCAATATTTAACGATATTTTCAATAACCAAGTGTTATAATATGAGGGGATAACAATACTTGTCAAAGGAATGTAAAACCTGTTAAAATAATCTAATGGACTAAGGCCCGTTTAAATTGGGCTTGTTACAAATATCTACTACAAATATATTAAACTACTATTCCCGCATATAACAAATTATTTAGTTCTCTTTAAACTAAATAAAATATATATAATATTAACACACACTTCCGTTCCCCGTCAATTGTCTCTTGAACTAGCTATGTCAAGTCAGTAATAACAGGACATTCTCACTCTTCCGCATCTAAAGTTCTTTAAGAATTTTCCATTTAAAATGAATAAAATCTAACAATTCTGGATGACAACTTTTATATTCGAGAAAAGAACAAACCGGTGAATCAGCATCCAGTGTTGAGGTCGCTTCCCCTAAACGAAAGACACCACTATAACCTTTAATCATACCCTGATAACTGCAATAAAAATACAAACATAGGCAAGAAAACACTTACACTTTCAGCTATAAAAAATATTGTTGGTTAATGCCATGGTGGTGTTGGGGGAGGGAAGAGCTGCACTTCACCAATACCAACGGTTTCAAGCTATACCTGTCTACAACCTTCGTAGCTTTACCAACACAGACAATTAGTAAACCAGTTGCCATAGGATCAAGGGTTGCAGGTGGAAGATTAATATTATAACAGATGTAGCATGTTTAAACAACAGGCTACTCTAAAATAATAAATACCTTTTTAACTTTCACCAGACGACGTAACTTTCCACAAACTGTAAATGAAGTCCATCCTGTGGAGTTTCATGAACATCTTAGTATAACAACACAGAAGTAGACGAAAAAAAAAGTTCAACAATTTCTTGAAATATGAATTAACATAGATTTGTATATAATATGGTCAATATTATTACAGCCCAAAGGAGGTTTTAGTTTTACAGCACATATATTATCTACAGAAGACTAAAGCCTAATATAGGTCTGAAACTGCTGTGAGACCTATGAGGCCAAACCTGTACACGCCTTAAAGCCTTTAACATCGATTTATATCCTCGACAGTAGTAAATCACATTAAGCTTCTAATCTTCTATATACCCCCTATCCCTCAACTGGGAAATCCTTTCCATTTTAATTTTAACTTCCGCTTATTTAATTCTCTACAAACAATTCTTTTCCTTGTCATTCCTTAACAGTATGAAAGGCAACTTACATTATAGAGAAGTGTAGGCCTATCAATAAACAAAAATAAACAAGAAAACGGATAAAATCGTAACTACTTCTGAATCAATCTGCATTTTTCCTTTTTCTGAAAAAATTATATAAGCCTTGCTTTCGTCCTATCCTGGTGTACATTTAGCAAGACAAACAATCATTTGGTTCAATTTGTTCGCTGATGTTTTCCAAAATTAAACTGTTAATTGCAAGCCTTTTGACATAAAACACATTAAGGTATGTGTGACATTGCGAAGTTTCAAACCCCACCTATTAGCGCAAGACAACGGACAGGGGTTTTTTCATCTTCATCAGCGTCTAAGCCTTCTGAGACGAGCAATACTTAATAGTTTCTACACTATCTACAAACAATGAAATGCCAGAAACAGGAGCCCCAACAACATCATCAACGTAAATGTATAACTAAACTAATTCAAAATGCTTAGTTTTTAATATCCGTAAAAAAGTTGTACCTTTTGGTTTATTCACCAAAACCACAGTGCCGGTAGGACTATCCCATTTAGGAGGAAGTCCACTACTTCTGGAAGCAATAAACGGCTCCACACTAGCAACCTCACTATCCCTTTTCGGAACTTTCTTCAAAACGTTAAAAAACTCCTCAACTTTCTTCTCTGTAACATCCACATTCTTTTCCACTTCCTTCCTACTCACATTCTCATCCACATTACTACTCTCGTCATCGAAAAACACCAAACTCTTCTCCTTGTCCTTCTTCTCCGCACCCTCTTTATCTTTCTTACTCTTCACCTTACTACTCGTCTCCCCGGGTCCAAGAAACGCCTTATCAAAACACTGATCAGGAAAATACTTCTTCTCCAACTGATAAACCATCTTATAATGCTTGTCCTTCTCCCACGGATATGCAAAAGCATCGTAAAAATACAACTCCTCTTCCCTCTTATGCAACCTATGAAAGTCCACAACTTCGGGTTTCAATTCGACAAAATCATCACCCTTTGGGCCACTCTTGTCATCATCTGAATCAGACCCATACATTCTTTTCATCTTCTTATTATAATACTTCCTCTTAGACTTATCCATCTCATCATTTTGACCCGACCCGGATTCTTGATTTGAAGCCAACTTCTTGTCCACCCAATCATTAAACCCTAGCTCAGAGTCGGATTCTGGGTTGTCAGGTCGGGTTTTAGCCAAATGGGTCGGCAATTTACGGCGGGGTGTTCGAGGTGGAGAGTTGACTGGTCGGGAAATGATCATGTCGTATTGAAGTGGGTATGGAGTTGCAGTGGTGGAAAATTGGCGGGAAATAGAGATAAGTTTGAGAGAGGTGAAGGTGGGTTTGTAAGGAGTTGTGGTGGGGAAGTGTGGTGGTCTAGCGGCGGAGATTGGGCGGAGGACAGCGGTGAAAGAGAACCGGCGACTGAGATGTAGTGGTTTTGCCATTACAGGGGGAAGGTTTAGAGCGCTCTTTATCGGACTACTACTAATATTCTGTGATTTAATTTTTAACTTTTCCGTCCTGACCAAAAAAAATTAACATTTCCGTTTTCCGGTTTATTTTTTTAAAAAACCTTTTTATTGCATGATTGCTAAAAATACCTTTTTTTAGAAAATGTAACAAAAATACCCGTCTTTGAAATATATGGCTAAAAATACATTTCTAATACGCATTTCAAAAATGGGTAAAGTTATTATGCATTTGACAAATGAGTATTATTTAAAAAAAAACAAACAAAAAGAGTAAAATCATGATACGCATTCCTGACATGCGTATCATGTATTGGAAAGTCATGATACGCATCTCACGAATGCGTATCCAAAATTATTTTTTTTTGTAATTTTTTTTACACAAGATCCCCATAATAAAATATGTATTAGTAATAATCAATTTTAAAATACGTATGAGATAGATATTTTTGGCCAAACATTTCAAAAAATGGTATTCTTGTCATAAAGATTAAAAAAGAGGTATTTTTGTCATTTTTTCCTTTTTATTTCACTGAGTACCTTTTTTAGCGCGACCATGAGACTAAATAAAAATTACATTGAAAAAACATCATCATCCAATTCCGATACATGGATAATTTGTTAACCAACAAAACTTATCTACAACCATTTTTGCATATCTTGTCAAGCCACTTTGTTACCATCTCTTTTTATAAATCGAAAAATTGCAATAGACATCTATTTTTGATTAGTTTTCCTTCTTCCATGATATTACCAACAATTGAAAATTTTGCATTCACCTCAGTTTCGTTTCCGCATAGTTTGAATATAATCCCCATCAAGAATTACATTTGATAATCTTAAAACTCGGGCAATTTTAAAAAACGTCCACTACACATTGCTTTCATGACCTCATGATCAAAATATTTTCTTAATTTCAAATAAAAAAGCTCATGTAAACTCTTCATGGCACCTTCTTACAACCACACCCATTTCTGAAAATTTTTCCTTCAAAATGCAGGCATCGTCGAAATTAATTTTAAAAAAGTTAACGGGCGGGAGGACGCCACCTGATTTGACAAGATGGATCATTCTTCAAAATCAAATTATTTGTCTCATGACCCTCCAAAAAATCTTTATAAATAAAGCGCACATTTTCAATCACCTCCTACAAATTCAAAATCTTCTCATTAACTCTAACCTTATTTCTACTACTCCATATCATTTCCAGGAGATAAAGAAAAGCACCCATAATCAAAAGGATTTAAACTTCAGCATAAAATCAAGAGATGATATATAATCAAGAGGAAATTTCACCAATCGACCAATTTCCCAAATTTGATAAGAATAAAGGCATACCATAAAAAGATGCAGATCGCATTCCTCCTCTTCATTACATAACAAAAACTTAAAAGTAGACACAATCCTTCTTTTGGACAAATTAGTACATGTAGAAAGAGAATATGTGCATAACCTCCAAGCAAAATGCGTAATTCTATTTGGCACATTCTGCCTCCAAATTAATTTCATGAACTCTTTCGAAATATCTAACGCATAGCTTGTACCAATACCCTTCGATCTAGCCATTTCTGATTCCTCCATAATAATATGATAAGCATTTTTCACCGATAAATAACAAGACCTAGTATGATGCCAAATTAATTTATTCTCTGGTATATGAGAACTTAGAGGAATACTCCAAATTCTATCCACTTCAAAGCTTAGAAATAATTATCGTATTAATCATTCCTTCCATTTATGAGAATTAAAATCAATTAGATCAGCAACACAAGCATTATGCAACAGCTCAGGTAACTTATAAATGACTTTAAAACTTCTTCACTGAGGGACCCACCTATCTCTCCCGATAGAATTTTTTTGACCATTACCAACACGCCATCCAGTACCAAACTCTAAAAACTTTCGAGCCTCTAAAATATTGCGCCATGTATAAAAAGCGTGATTCCCGAGGCGCTCTTTCATAAAAGAACAATTAGGAAAGTATCTAGTTTTGTAGACCTTATAAAATAATGAGCCTGGAAAATGAATAAGTCACCATCCTTGTTTCGCTAACATCCCCAAGTTGAATGCTTAAAATTCCCTAAAACCTAAGACACCATTTAGTTTAGAATTATATAGAGACTTCCAATTCATCCTGTAAACCTTTTTTATCTCCATTGGAACCCTGATAGGTCACACACACTGTAGAAGGGGGTTGAATACAGTGTATAGCACAATCAAATCAAATTCAAAGAACACAAGTAACTGAAAACAAACTTTATTAAACTCTGTTACAATGTAGAACTGTCCTCTCTCAGTGATGAACAAAATATCACGAGAGCTGTTAGGGTTACAATGAATAATATTCTCGATAATGATAACATTTATAGTGTAAACCTTATGTCTGTATTTATATATCACACAGTTACAAGATAATCGCTAATTGATATGGAATATAATTCTGCTTCCTAAAATATATCAATCAGTTATCTTTTCTTCCAAGTATTCCATTCTTCACAGAATTCCTTCTTCATGCATATCTTTTCTTACGTTTGTCTTGATCTTCTTTCCTTTCAATCAGCCGTTTTCCTTATCCGAAAGTTTCCTTTAAGTCCTGATATTATCTCCTGATAAATATCTCCTGAACCTTAAGTACTGATAACTTAAGTTCTGACTTCAGTATAAGTGTTGATTTCAGTTAAGTACTGATTTGTCCTGTTTAAGTAAGATCTGAAAACTAAACATAAATCATATCAGACATGACATTATCAAATATATCTAACAATCTCCCCCAACTTGTAAATTAGCATAATATACAAGTTTAACAGATATTTGATGATGTCAAAAATATTAAGTACAAATGCATGAGAATTTGACTAGATAACTACAACTTACAGTCCTTAAAGCTTTACCAACTTTAACTTCTGATAACAACTTCAGTCTGTATACATATCAGAATTTGAGCAGTTGTAGATCTTGACTTGGCTTCACTTTCTGATCTCTTTGATGTCAGGAGTTGTTCTGAGATAGTTCTTTAACAAACATCTCTCAGCATATCTGAGTTCATCAATCATCCTCTTTTTAGCATCTTTGAGTTCTGCAGTATCTTCACAAGTTTGGAAGATAGCATATCTGAGATCATTAATTTTTGCTTTTCTCAACTCCTGATCTAGTCTTATGACATAGGCTTTATCAGACTCTAGATTAAATTCAAGTCCCTTGATGCCAAGATATGTTCTGATCGTTGCAGTATTAGGCTTCATATCAACAATATCACCCTTGTGATCTCTGTACTTGGGACAGTATGTGCTGTCAGACTTTACAAAATAAAGTCTTTTCTGTCTCTGAATTTGAGTCTTCAAATAGTTTGCAGCACTTTCTGTTATTCTGTCATTCACTTGAAGTAAGAATAAAACATGTTCTAGTTCCTCAAAATACTTCAGTGGTATAACATTTTCCCTTATATGGCAAATCCTTCCATCTGTCATGAAATATAACAAGATGTGTTCTTTCAAGAAGGTATGGTAGACCATCTGTACAGATTCTAGTTGATTCAATCTTTCAGGAGTTGCTCCAACACCTGGTTCACTTAAGGAAGTTGGATCATTGGTTGTGTTCTGCACTCTTCTTTCATCAGCACTACCCAATCCAGATTTATCTCTTGCTTCCTTTCCAGTAACCACTCTTGCTTCAAAACCACTTGCTGCAGTCTTCAAAAGTTGAGTCTGTTTGGCTTTAGTGAATCCTGGTAGGAGTAACTTTGAGGATTTAACATGAGCAATGTCAGAGGTTTCCTTTGACTTATCTTCTGATATCAAGCCAACTTGAGCTATGTCAGAGGTTGCTTGCTTCATTGTTATATCAGAACTAACTATATCTTGACTCTGAACAACTTGAGCCATGTCAGAGGTTATTTTAGAAATCTTCCTTGAAGTCAGAGGAAGATCAGCATCTTCAACAGAAATTTTTTCATCCGTAGGAGGCACATAAACTTTACAGGTTCACCAACTTTTTCTTTGCCCTTGAACCTTGGATCTATCTGCAATTTTGATTTGGCCTTAGTTGCCACATGATTTATCCTTTCTTTTATCACAATGCCTTTAGTCGTAGGAAGTTTCTTTTTAACAACAGAAGCTTCAGATTTGGAGTTGACATTTTCTAACTTAAGTCTAGCTTCCTCTTTCATTAGACTCTCAAAGTCCATTCCTGGATTTTCTTTCAGAAATAACTGTCTTGAAATTTCTTCATCAAGATCCAAAAGTTCATCAGAACTTATCTTTTTACCAGTATCAGAAGTTATTCTTCTCCCAGTATCAGAACTTGTTCTATGACTTGTAGTTCCAGCTCTACTTGAAGAGAGACTTCCACCTTGACCACGACCTCCACCCATTCCAGAGTTTCCCTGGTCATCTTTTTCATCATCCTTCCCCTTCAGTGTCTGATCAGTTTTGCATTTGGACTTAATTACTTTCTCCCCCTTTTTGGCATCAGCAGGTAAAAGAAGAGAGAGAAGCAATTCCACTGAGGATTGGATCTCATTAAGTTGAGATTGCTGAGAAGCTTGATTTTTCAAAATTTCATCAATCTGAGACTGTTGCTTCTCTTGGGTTTTCTCAATGTTGGTAATTTGGTCAAAGGAAGGTTTGAAAAACCTTTTCTTGTCCAGTTTGACAAGTGTATCTTGCTGCATTAAGGATTATTGAATCTTGTCCACTTTGGCCTGAGTTACAGACTGTTGACCTTGAAGGTGCCTTGTAGTAAGTGCAGTAACTTTTAGCTGTGTCTTGAAATCTTCATTGACTAACAACTCATCAGCTTTTGCCAAATGATCAGCAAGAATCTTTTTAGTAGGAACAAAGGTAACTGAGTTCCACTCCTTAGTCCACTCTTGTCCTCTAGGAGTTTCACTCCAAGGTACTGGTACTTCCCCTGTAACAAACTTTTTGACTATTCTTGCAGAGGTGCATGTCCAGAAGGAACAGCTGCATCAATATCTAAATTTATAGCAGCATTACCAGTAGCATCAACATTTGCAGCATTAGAACTTACAGAGTCAACAGCTTCAACATCTTCTTATAAAAGAACAGTATGAGAAGCTATGGAGACTTCAACATCATCCTCTAAGGGTTGATCACCAATTAAGTTCTGATCAACATCCATATTCTGATGCTCACCTAAAATCTGATCTTCAGTATCTAGATGCAGAGGAGGTGTTGTAGGCAATTCTGGATTAAAATCAGCATCAGGAATTGGTTTTGTTGGTGGAGTGACCTGAGTTGTTGGTGCTTCTAGATGCAAAACTTGAGGCACTTCCAAGTTATGAATGTCAATTTCATCACTTGGCCCCTGGGTATCAGCATTTACTGGAGATACTAGAGGTGTAGCAATGTGAGTAGATTCTGGCTCATGTAGTGTTGAGTGATGAGTAGCATGAGGGTCTGAATCAGCACTAGGAGAATTGTGAGCTTCAACAGGGTCTTGTGAGATCAGAGATTCCTGATCCCCTTCCTTAGCTGCTGCTTCCATTCCTTTACCAGAATCTTTAGGCCTTTTTGCCAATGTTTTGAATCTTTTAGCTTTTAAGGTGACTATAGGAGCTTTATCATCAGAATTATGCTTTCTAAGCCTTTTTAGAGGCCTAGAACTCCCAATATCATCATCCTTCTGAGAAGAGACCTTCTCAGCCTCTTGAACAACAGGTTCTGATACAGGAACCTGTTCCTCAGCATCTGATTCATCTCGCAGAATGAATCTCCTTCTCTTCTGTTCTGTCTGAGGTACTTTCTTAGTCCTCTTAGATTTGGAAGATGAAGGCTGCACTGTAGGGTCTGATGGTTGAGGTTGAGAAGTTTGTGGTGGTTGAGTAGAGATGGTAGGTGCTGATGGATGAGGTTCAGATGGTTGAACATCAGGATATAATGCAGTGTACTTAACAGGATCATAGGTTATTAAGGCTTATTTGACAGATAAAGGAATTAAGAGGGGTCTTAACACAGCCTTCTTATTATCAGTAGATAATAAGTCAGTAAAAGCTCTTTTAGCTATTCTGAATGATGAAATTAAGTCACCATAATTTTGGGGCTTATTATCACAACAGAAACTATAAATAAGCTGACAGAATCTAGCAAAATAAACAGTAAATCTATCTTCATTCATTCTGTCCCCAATAAAACCTAAAATAGCACGTGCATAGTCAAAATCAGTTCGATTTATAAGAGCATACCCGATTTGTTGGCTGAATATGGGAATTGCATCAAAATTGGAACATTTGTTTGCAAAAGCTTTAGTTATGCAATCAAAGAAGAAATTCCATTCCCTCCTTATGAAAGATCTCTTCAACTGGCCCAGCTTTTCCAATGTTCTTTCATATCCCAGACTGGTCATCATGTTTTGAAGAACTGGCTCATTAACAGTAGAGTAGACACAGTTCTCAGGTAGCTGCAGTGCTTGTCGAACCGTAGACAACGTCACAACATACTCATCCTCCCCAGATGAAAAAATAATGCTTGGGGACCCTTGAGCACCACCATCATCATACACACCGCTTCTCCAGAACTCCAGTACTTGAGTACCAGAAACTGCTTCGGGTTCAGTCAGAGCATACCCAATATCAGAACTAGCAAGAAAGTCCTGAATGAAATGAAGTTCAGAGGGTGTTTCTGACTTGCTAAGAATAGCAGAGAAGTTATTAGGAACAAACGTTGCTCCATCGAAGATGATGTCCTTGGGTGCCATGTGAATTCGTGAGAAAGAAAATTGCTTGTAAGGTATTTGAGAAAATGTCTGTATGAAAAAATCGTCAGTAGATGAGAGAGTATAGAAGTAAAGAGAGAGAGAGAGAGAGAGAGATAAAATATGAAAGTAAAGAAAAGATTGTACAATCTTTTCTATCTTTTACTTATACACGGTAGAAAAAGTAACCGTTGAGACACCTGTCAGACATGCAGCAGTAAAAGATATTTAATGGGCACGGGTTTTCAGTAATCATTACTTATCACATGCAGTTTTTCAAGGAAAAACCGTTCCACTTACCAAGTAATCCCATTAATTAAGGTAGTTCAGTTTTATTTTAAAATTTAAAATTGTTCCCACTTAATAAATTTTTATCACTGCGTGACCAATATTCTGTAAAAATAACCAATGAGAGAATGACCATTAATAAACCAAGTAAATAAAAACTTCCACGTCAGAATCAGAACTTGATTTGTATCAGAGCTAAAAAGGTCATCAGAATATGGTTAGTATCAGGATTTAAAATGTTATCAGAATATCAAACGACTCAGAGACAAAATCTTGCATAAATATAAAATTTCATTAATATATTGAATAAATACATTTCATGAAATTTAAATTTCATTCTTAAGAGTACAAGATTGTCCTAAGCTACAAAACATAAACATCAACACCTAAGAAGCCAGACAAAGCTGACGGTGAAGAGAAACAGGGAGCAGAAATTATTTCTTCTTCTGACTCTCAACAAAAAGAATAGCAAGATGAATAATACACTCCTGCTGTCGGAGAGCTTCCAATCGTTCCTCTTCCAGTCGCTCAAGATGGCGATGGTAGTCCATGTAGAAGAACAAGAGGTCTGTGAGGACCTCTTGGGGAACTGAGTCCCAAATTTCATCAGGATTGGCAGTGACATGCCATTCCTGCTGCCATTCTGTACACCTCATATTGATAGTGAAGGTGTCATAGTTCAGAACTAAGTTGTAATGAACCATAGTTGTGATGAGTGAAAAAGAAATGAGTTTGAGAGTTTGAGAGAAAATGAGAGATGTGTTTGCTGGTATGAGGTGTTGGTTTATATAGCCAATAGAATGCCAAGAGATGCAAAGAAAATTGAATGGTTATAGGTAGAAATAATTCTACCTCGTCTCCCTAGACTGATGAGAATAAAAACAGCCATTGGAAGTGTAAAACAGGAATTAATGCGCACATGAAACAAGTAAAAATTACTATGCATAGACGTGTACCACTAACCCAAATTATATTGACTGTTAATATCTCACTCAAACATATTCTGATTTTAAATAAGACTGTCTCAGATTTTAACCACAAATAAGTCAAGTAAAGAATCAGAGTTTAATATCAGAACTTAGACTTATATTAGAACTTAAAAGTCATCAGAACATGATTTCTTAACTCGAAAAGTGAATGCCTATTTCTGTAATTCTTCACACAAATTCTGATTTCGTTTCTTCAGAACTTAATCATCAAAACTTCTATCATAACTTGTCCTCAGAATTTATACAACTGACACTTAAATGTTCATCTAAAACAACATTTATCACCACAGTAATTTTCATCATTCATACAGAGTGTATGTGTGTGCAGTAAGCTAAATATCAGATAAAGATTAAAGTCTGATTCACTTTAGTAAATCTTAAAAATAAGGTATAACTAAGAACTTTGCTCAAAATCTGTCATGATTCTGAAGTCTACTTTAGAATGAGTTCATGCATGAGTCCACCTCAACTGTTTTGTGCTCATTTTATGCATATTTTAAAATTCCATTTTACAGTGGCTTCTCAGTGTAAGTGAGTCACGACTGCTTATCAGAATTTATCCTATTATCAGAGTATTTCTCCAGTAATCATAAAGTGTGAAAAGTCACCAAGAAAAATATTTATTTTTTGCTTTTCTGATGCATATTACTTAATACCAGCAATGCACTTGGGTCTTCCCTTCCACAGTTTTTGCTCTAGATGTCAAAGGAGTACCTGATTTTTATTTCTTTTTCTTTTTCTTTTCTTTTGATAAGTGAGGCTTATCAGCACTTAGTACATTCACAAGATTTACTAACATCAGAACTTAACAGATGAGAAGCATTATTCTAGTTTCTGACTTAGTAATAAGATAGATAAAGTAAACTTAACTAAGCTCAATATCAGAATTTGCTTTTGTCAACAGATTTCCACATAAACAATTACTTCAAACATGGGATTTGTTAGTATATTAAAGACTACTAGGTCAGCATCTAGCATATTTATCCTCATTGGATTGAATAATCACATAAACATTCATATCACTATCAGAGTTTAGAAATTCACATCAGACAACAATCAGTACTTAAGCAATTTCCAATTAAGCACAGAATACACAAAGATGATAATATTTGTAAATACTAATCATAAAGTTTGATGCATCAGAACAAAAACTAAGCAGATTTAGAGAAAGAATCTGAAACCATTCCAAGTTCATTTACCAATCTTGTAAAAGTAGCTTCACACAGTGGTTTTGTGAAGATATCTGCCAGTTGTTGATCTGTTGGAACAAAGTGCAATTCCACTGTACCTTCATCCACATGTTCCCTTATGAAGTGGTACCTTATGCTGATGTGCTTTGTCATTGAGTGTTGAACTGGATTACCTGTCATAGCAATAGCACTTTGATTATCACAGTAAATAGGGATTTTAAAATATGTTAACCCATAATCCAGTAATTGATTCTTCATCCAAAGAATCTGTGTACAACAGCTTCCTGCAGCAATGTACTCTGCTTCTGCAGTTGATGTGGAAATTGACTTTTGTTTCTTGCTAAACCAAGAAACCAATCTGCCTCCAAGAAATTGGCAGCTTCCACTTGTGTTTTTCCTGACAATTTTGCACCCTACAAAATCTGTATCTGAGTAACCTATTAGTTGAAAGTCTGATTCTCTAGGATACCACAATCCCAGATCAGTTATTCCCTTAAGATACTTGAAAATTCTTTTCACAGATGTTAAGTGAGGTTCTCTTGGATCTGCTTGAAATCTTGCACAAAGACAGGTAGCATACATGATATCAGGTCTACTAGCAGTTAGATAGAGTAGAGAGCCAATCATACCTCTATAATCAGTAATATCTACTGATTTACCAGTATCCTTATCCAATTTTGTTGTAGTGGCCATGGGAGTGGATGCACTTGAACAATCTTGCATTCCAAATTTCTTCAGCAAATTTCTGGTGTACTTGGTTTGACAAATAAAAGCGCCTTATTCTTTCTGCTTGACTTGAAGGCCTAGAAAATAGCTAAGTTCCCCCATCATACTCATTTGATATCTTGACTGCATCAGTTTGGCAAACTTCTTGCAAAGTCTATCATTTGTAGAACCAAAGATGATATCATCAACATATATCTGAACCAGAAGTAAGTCCTTTCCATGGTTGAGGTAGAACAGAGTTTTGTCAATAGTTTCTCTGTTAAATCCACTTTCCAGAAGAAACAGAGCTAAAGTCTCATACCATGCTCTTGGAGCTTGCTTAAGGCCATAAAGTGCTTTATCAAGCCTGTAGACATGATTTGGAAATTTGGAATCTACAAAGCCTGGAGGTTGTTCAACATATAATTCCTCTTCCAACTCTCCATTGAGAAAAGCACTTTTCACATCCATTTGAAAGATTGTAAACTTTTTGTGAGCAGCATAAGCCAAAAATATCCTTATGGCTTCCAATCTAGCAACTGGTGCAAATGTTTCATCATAATCAATTCCCTCATGTTGAGAATATCCTTTTGCAACCAACCTTGCTTTATTCCTTGTAATTATGCCATCACTATCAGTTTTGTTTCTGAACACCCACTTTGTACCAACAACAGATCTGTTCTTTGGTCTTGGCACTAGGGTCCAGACTTTGTTTCTTTCAAATTCATTTAACTCTTCCTACATTGCTTGTACCCAATCAGCATCTTGAAGAGCTTCTTCCACTTTCTTTGGTTCAGTCTGAGAAAGAAAAGAATTATAGAGACATTCACTTGAAGTAGCTGTTCTAGTTCTGACACCTGCATCAGGATTTCCAATAATTAAGTCAGGTGTATGTGATTTAGTCCACTTCCTTGCAGATGGAAGGTTTTCTCTAGAACTGGATGCTCCCCCATGATCCATGCTATCTTCATCAATATTTTCTGATGTTCACCCTGAAACTATGCTCTCTAAGTTGGATCCTTCAGAAATTGAGTTTTCAGAATTATCAGAACTTGGCTTATCAGAACTTGATAAATCAGAACTTGAAGAGCCAGTTGTATGTTCTGATGCTTCTTGAGATGTGGTTGTATCTTCAGTATGCTCCCCCTGCACAGATGCATCTTCCTTTGGCGTAGTCACCACAGTTTCAATAACATCAGAGTTTAATCCATCAGAGTTTGCAGTATCAGGATTTAGACTGTCAGAATTTTCAGTATCAGAATTTAAGTCTTCATTTTCAAATCTCAGCTGATCATGATCATTGAAATATTCAAGTCCAGTAATCTTCTTATCATCAAAGGAGACATTGATAGATTCCATGACAACCCTTGTTCTTAAATTGTAGACTCTGAAGGCTTTTGTGGAAAGTGGATACCCAACAAAAATTCCTTCATCAGCTTTTAAATCAAATTTGGATAGCTGTTCAGGGTGAGTCTTAAGAACAAAACACTTGCATCTAAACACATGAAAATACTTCAGATTTGGCTTCTTTTTCTTCACCATCTCATATGGTGTCTTTCCATGCTTGTTAATGAGTGTTGCATTCTGAATAAAACAAGCAGTCTGCACATCTTCAGCCCAAAAATAGGTTGGTAGCTTTGCTTCATCAAGCATAGTTCGTGCAGCTTCAATAAGAGTTCTATTCTTTCTTTCAACAACTCCATTTTGCTGTGGAGTTTTAGGAGCAGAAAATTCCTGCTTGATTCCATGGTCTTTGCAGAACTCTTCCATTGTCAAATTCTTGAACTCAGTGCCATTATCACTTCTTATGATCTTCACAGAATCTTTGACCAATTTATCCAGTTGCTTGACATGATCAATCAAGATAGATGCAGTTTCACTTTTTGTGTGCAAGAAATATACCCATGTGTATCTAGTGAACTCATCCACTATGACCATATCATATTTCTTCTTTGCAATAGACATGACATTCATTGCACCAAATGGATCTACATGAAGTAGGTGATAAGGCTCAAGAAATGATGATTCAGTCTTGCTCTTGAATGAAGATTTTCTTTGTTTAGCCTTCCGACATGAATCACAAAGGCCATCAGGAGCAAATACTGATTTTGGCAGTCCTCTCACAAGATCTTTCTTGACTAGTTCATTTATATTGTTGAAATTTAAATGAGAGAGTTTCTTGTGCCAATTCCAGCTTTCTTCAATTGATGCTCTACTCATCAGACAGATTGCAGAACCATCAGTACTTGTTGAAAGCTTGGCTTCATAAATGTTACCATGCCTGTATCCTTTCAGAACAACTTTGCTTGTAGATTTGCTTACAACTTCACAGTGTTCTTCAAAGAAATCCACATGATAACCTCTGTCACAGATTTGACTAACACTCAGCAAATTGTGTTTAAGTCCTGAGACCAGAGCTACTTCTTTAATGATGACATTCCCAAGATTGATATTGCCATATCCCAGTGTCTTTCCAATGTTGCCATCTCCATAAGAAACACTTGGGCCAGCTTTCTCCACAAAGTCTGATAGCAGGGCTTTATTTCCAATCATATGTCCTGAGCATCCACTGTCCAGAACTAGGATGTTTTTCCTGTTTCCCTGCAATCACAAAGACCACTAATGATTAGTTTTAAGGACCCAGACTAGCTTGGATCCTTTGGGCTTATTAGGTTTGTTAACATTTGCAGCGAATTTAGCATCAGAGTTTATGTTAACATTTTTCTTATCAGCATTTACACTGTCAGACTTTGTATCAGAACTTACACTAGAAGGAACAATGCTAAATTTCTTTAAAGAAGGTTTTATTTGATAATAATCATAGTACAAACTATGATATTCCTTACAAGTATAAATGGAATGCCATAAACTACCATAATGAAAATAAGGATTTTGTGGCCTATATCTAACAGACTGACTCTTAACTCCTGACTTTGAAGGTAAGGAGTTTATGTTCTTATTCTTCCTGCAAAAAGAAGTCAGATGGTTAGAACTTCCACATTTATGACATGTTTTTCTAGGAGCATTAGAAACAGGCTTATAATCATTGCTTTTATTCACACCTTCCTTTTCATTCCTATTTTTCCTAGGTGACTTTACCTTGTTTATATTCTTTACATCTTTCAGCTTATGCTTAAGCTGCTTCTTTGTCATTAAGCCTACATTTACTTCAGTTGTCTTTTCCCGTTTTAGTTTGTCAGAAGTTAATTCCTCTTTAACTTCTGATTTCTCATTATCAGACTTCACAGCTACAAACTTAACAGGTTTTAACTTTGGCTTTTCTTTAACAACTATAGGCTTAATTTCTACAGTTCCTTTATCATTCTTATCATCTCCATAACCTAAGCCCTCTTTCCAGTTTCCACTACTTAACAAATTCTGAGTTGTTCTGTCAGAGTTAGTCCAAGTCCTGATAATCTCTCTTTCCTTTTCTAACTCAGTCTTTAGAGATTCATTCATTTTAAGTACTTTATCCCTAACATAGAAAGCATCATCTCTATCTTTCTGAGTTTGATGGAACATGACTAACTCTTTTTCTAAATAATCATTCCTCTTTTTACAAGCAAGATTTTCAGAAGTTAATCTTTCACATGTTAAAGTTTGATCTCTATAACTAATGAACATGGTTTTAAGATATCTTCTCAACTCATTAATGTCATAAGTATGAAAGGCATAAGTAGTTTGAGGTACCTTTAACTCAGCAGCTTCAGAACTGCTATCAACATTTGCCATCAAGGCATAGTTCACCTCACTTTCAGAATCTGAAGTGTCTGTCCAGCTTTTCTTCTTTGTGACAAGAGCCTTGCCTTTGTCACTCTTCACTTTCTTGCAATCAGGAGATATGTGGCCTTTCTCACCAGAGTTGTAGCATTTGACATTTGTGTAATCTCCTTTGTCAGACTTCCCTCCTTTGCCTTCAGATTTTCTGAAACTCTTCTTATCAGAACTTGCACCTTTCCTGGAAAACCTCTTTCCCTTTCTGAATTTCCTGTATGCAATTCTTGTGATTCCTTTCACCATAAGAGCACACAGCTTCATCATCTCTTCATCAGCATCCATCTCAGGCAAGCTTTCAGTTTCTGAGTTATCATCACTATCAAAACTTGATGACTCAGTATCAGACTTTGTAATGAGCGCTTTTCCCTTGCCTTTCCTCGAGGTAGCTGCCTTGGGGGATTCTTCTTCAGCCTTAAGAGCAACTGTCCTTGACTTTCCTCATTTCCTCTTGCTTCTTTGTTCCATCTCAAGTTCATGAGTCTTGAGCATCCCATAAATTTCATCAAGAGTTGTTTCTTCAAGATTATAGTTGTCTCTTATGATTGTTGACTTCAAATCCCAACTTTCAGGAAGAGCTAACATGAATTTAAGGTTTGAATCTTCAAGATCATACTCCTTATCAACTAGTGACAAATCATTCAAGAGTTTGACAAACCTGTCATATAAATCAGTTAATGAGTCATTAGGCTTTGAGTCAAAGTGTTCATACTCTTGAGTGAGTATTGTCTTCCTGTTCTTCTTAATCGAATCAGTTCCCTTGCACCTTGTCTCCAAGGCATCCCATATCTCCTTTGCAGTCTTGCAGTTAATTACCATATTTGACATTACATTATCAATGGCACTATGCAGCAAGTATCGTACCTTAGCATCCTTAGCAATTGATGTTATATCTTCAGCAGTGTAATCACTCTTCTCCTTTGGTACAGACTTTGATGCTTCACCTGCAACTACAACAGCGAGTGGCTTGTGAGGTCCTTCATTGATTCTGTCAAGATATTCTGGATCTGTAGCTTCCAGAAACATAGTAATCCTCACCTTCCATATGGGATATTCAGATGGTTTCAGTATGGGAACTCTAATAGCCTCATATCGACTATGAATTTGAGTCTTTGGGGGATCTTCAGTTTTGGTGGGCTTGGTTGGAGTTTTTACTTCAGACATGATTGTTTTTGGATATTAAACTATTTGTGTGTTAACAGATAGGCTCTGATACCACTTGATAGGTCACACACACTGTAGAAGGGGGTTGAATACAGTGTATAGCACAATCAAATCGAATTCAAAGAACACAAGTAACAGAAAACAAACTTTATTAAACTCTGTTACAATGTAGAACTGTCCTCTCTCAGTGATGAACAAAATATCATGAAAGCTGCTAGGGTTAAAATGAATAATATTCTCGATAATGATAACACTTATAGTGTAAACCTTATGTCTATGTTTATATATCACACAGTTACAAGATAATCGCTAATTGATATGGAATATAATTCTGCTTCCTAAAATATATCAATCAGTTATCTTTTCTTCCAAGTATTCCATTCTTCACAGAATTCCTTCTTCATGCATATCTCTTCATACGTTTGTCTTGATCTTCTTTCCTTTCAATCAGCCGCCTTCCTTATCTGAAAGTTTCCTTTAAGTCCTGATATTATCTCCTGATAAATATCTCCTGAACCTTAAGTACTGATAACTTAAGTTCTGACTTTAGTATAAGTGCTGATTTCAGTTAAGTACTGATTTGTCCTGTTTAAGTAAGATCTAAAAACTAAACATAAATCATATTAGACATGACATTATCAAATATATCTAACAAACCCCACCAGAAATTGGCCACTAAAGATGAAAATTCTTTACACAAACTTCCAGGCAGTTTAAAACATGACATCGCATAAGTAGGGACATCCTGAACCACATCTTTAAAAAAAACTTCATTTCCTGCTTTTAAAGGAGTTTTTCCACTCCACCCATTAATCTTTTTAACCATCATTTCCCTCAAATAAAAAAAATTATTTTCCAACCACAATTGGCAATCCCATATATTTTAATGATTGTCCATTATCTTAATCCCTATAATAGAAAAAACAGAATGAGTAAATTCCGCATCCACATTTTTACTCAGCATCATGGCAGATTTTTAAAAATTAATGACCTGTCTTGAGGCTTTTCCATATTTTCGCAAAATATCTTTGACTCAGAGAATGTTTTGAATTAAAGTTAAACCATAAATCATCGAATCATCAGCAAAAAGCAAATGCGTGAAAGGAAACACTTTTTTATTGATCTTGAGACCTTGAATCTTCTCTTGATGTTCTGTATCATTAAACATGTTGATCAGACCTTTTGTGCATAATAGGATTAAATAAGGGGATAAAGGGTCCCCTTGACGAAGACCTCTCTCGGGACAAATAAAGCCACTTTGATATCCATTGACCAAAATCGTGTAAGAAACTGATGCCACACACTCCATAACTAGATCAACTGACTTATAATCAAATCTCAACCTAATCATCATGGCTTTAAGATAGCTCAACTCAATTATATCGTAAGCCTTACTCATATCTAATTTTAAAGAAAATGTTCATCTTGTCCCCATCTTTTATTTTTTAAAAAATGATTAAGCTCATACGCTACTAGCATATTATCTGTTATCAATCTCACATGAACAAATGCACTTTAAGTAGGTGATATAATATTAGGATGAATGACCTTTAACCTGTTAGCCAAGATTTTAGAAATAATTTTATACAAAATATTGCACAAACTTATCGGCCTAAAATGACTCATATTTTCTGGATTATCGACTTTGGGGATTGATACTAATTGAGTGAAATTAAACTTACAAAAAATCCTTCATGCGTTAAAGAAATTTAAAACCATTGCGACAACATCCTTCCCAAAAATATTCCAGTACCATTGGAAAAAAAGTTGGCATTCCATCTGGACCAGGAGAATTATATAGATGCATATGGAAAATAGCTTGAATTATCTCACTTTCATCAACCTTTTGCATCAACATTTAGTTCATGTTTTCGTTCACCTTGGGATGTACACACTTAATGACTTTCTCAATTTCAACATCCGTCGGATTTGAAGATGAGAATAAACTTGAAAAATATTCAACCGCCAATTTAACAAATTTATTAGGATCATATGACCATTTCCCGTTGTTCTCTTTCAACCTCCAAATATGGTTCCTTTTCTTCAGCATACTTGCTTTCGTATGAAAATATGCACTATTTTTGTCCCCTGTTTTCAGCCATTCAACTTTATCCCATTATTTTCACATACATTCTTCTTCATTCAATAACTTATATAAATATTTACAAATCTGATTATACTCTTCCAAATCGATGTCATGGAAGACCCCATTCTTAATCTCTTGAAGTTTTGCCTCTTTTTCCTTAACCTTTTTCTTAATGTTACCGAAAAAATGTTGACTCCATTTTAGTAACTCTACCCTACATGATTAGATTCTCTTAAAGATTTGAATAGTTGGACAAGAAAAATTCTGCTTAAACCAACCTTGATTGATTACTTCACCACACTCTGACTCTGAACACCATGATGCTTCAAATCTGAACAACTTCTTCTTTTAATTCTTATTAAAACTCAATCCACTAACTTCTAATAAAATAGCAATACGATCAGACACATTTGTGCTTACGTGTTTAACAAAAGAATTCAAAAATTGCTGGTTCCATTCTTTAGATGGCAAAGCTCTATCAATCCTCCCATTCACTGTAAAAGGATACCCATATTTCTTCCACCATGTAAAAGTTTCACTAGAATAACCAAGGTTAATCAACTAACACTCGTCTAGAACTTCTCTGAAAGCCTTAATTTGCCATACAACTCTTCTATTTCCACCCAATTTTTCATCATCACACTATTTTATTAAAATTTCCCACACATACCCACAGCAAGCTACATTTGGATTTTAAATATTTCAACAACTACAAAGTAGTTTTTTTACTT
Organism: Apium graveolens; assembly: GCF_009905375.1. Lineage (NCBI taxonomy): Eukaryota > Viridiplantae > Streptophyta > Magnoliopsida > Apiales > Apiaceae > Apium > Apium graveolens. The sequence continues at coordinate 69,241,021 of NC_133650.1, forward strand.
ACCACTAGATGCCCATAAAACCCAACCAATCTCCAAGCATTACTTTTACCTTCATCAATTATTGCTTCAATATGAAACTTTGAGTAACTATTAAAAGAAACATCAATTCCCTTCTTCCACAACAACGTCAGGATCCCACTTCTGCATGTACAACTAACAATAATCCCGTTTAGCATGCCAGTTATCATTTTAATTTTATCAAATTCATTTTCACAAAGCCTCGTTTCCATAAGAAAAATTATGTCAGGAGTTTCAACCTTCACTAAATTACAAAGGCCTCAGAATGTCCAAGGATTCCCAAGCCCCTAGATATTCCAACTTAAACATTTCATTTTTTTCGACGCAACACCCGTCGTTTCATGACAACACATGTAGATCTCCTCTTGAACATAAACGGAATTTCACAATCAGACATACCTAAACCATCTTGAGATCTTCTTTTATTATTTGATGTACTCTCTGAAACTAGAATACCTCCTACATCCACAACGTTTTCCTGTTTTTCTCCTTCAGATGTTACATTAGTTTTTAATTTCCTTTCATAACTCCGCGAAAATTGACAAGTGAGATTATCTAAATCAATACATAAGGGAAACAAACTCTTCTTTTTATTTTTATCAGATAACTTACAATTAGACCTGGGAATCCTTCTCCTCTTAGTATAAATATATCGATCCTTAGAACAATCATTATTATTAGCAGCATCATCATTTTCCATATTGGAACAACTTTCAGAGTCTAACATGACTTTCAGAGTACATATTTTATTATAGGGAATTTTTATTTTCAGATAAAAAAATTGTTTCGGGAGCAAAATTTTTTAAAAAGACAAAATTACTCTTATGATATTATTGTTGATTAAGACAACTTTACTAGTACACACAAGTTGTATTTGCTTTCCAAACACATAGAATGAACCCTAAAATTTGCAAATCATAACACAAAGAACTTAGTTTTAGTCATGCATGAATCCGAAGCAACTGAAATCTGAGAAGGTACATTTTCCAAAGATTGTGAAGATCTTGCCAGTTCTACCAAAAGTTTCTATTTGGAATATGGGTATGATGTATTAATTTAATTTTTTAAAAGAACAATAAGTTGTTCTTGGTCACTGAAAAATGACAAGAGCCGATGTATAAACACGTCAAATTCTTTTTACACTTCGACATGAAAATTGTTAGATATAATTGATAATATAAGTATTTAGGACAATCAGAGTTTCCCATCAGTATTTTTGATATTAGAGTTTGAGAAAGGAAGACGTCATCAGCATTTGTCATCAGTATTTTATTATCAGTACTTGTCATCATCATTTGTTCATATCAGTATTTGTCATGCTGGAAATCAGGAGATATCACATTAGGATATATTTGCAGAGATATGTCGGTGTATGTTATAACCCCAATTTTTGCAACTATTAAAACCCTGATGAATAGTAACTGTTGTGCAAGATATGCCTGTACTTTAACAAGACTAAGACAATTTGTCAACCCTAAGTAAGTTGTATTGTTATCTTAATTTGTATTTTATACTTGTAACACTTAAAGTCTGTAAAAATGTCAAAGGAGCAGACTGAAGTCTTTTTCTATAAAACAGTGTCAAGCCTAAGAATTCTATCTGGAAGAAGATCAAGAAGATCATGCCTCAGAAGAATTATGAAGAAACTTGGAGTTGAATAAATCTGTTTTAGGAAAAATATTCTAAGTCAAGATCTCTACAACTCACAGATTTAGTGTTATAGAGAAGTCATTTGAGAACTCCAGAATGACTTATAGAGAACTCAGGAAAGCTTATAGAGAACTCAGAGATATCGACAAGCCAAATTGAAGACATAAAGATTGGAGATATCGACGAGTCATTTCTTCACTAGAGAACTCAGAGTTATCGACAAGTCAACATTCATTAGAGAACTCTGAGTTATCGATAAGTCAAATTCCACTATAAAACTCAAATTTATCGATAAGTCAAATCCCACTAGAGAACTCAGAGATATCGATAAGTCAAAATCCACTAGAGAACTCTGAGATATCGACAAGTCAAATTTGACTAGAGAACTCTGAGATATCGATAAGTCAAGAAGCCACTAGAGAACTCAGAGATATCGATAAGTCAAAGTGAAGATATGAAGACTAGAGATCTCGACAAGCCAAATTCTCTTATAGAGAACTGGGAGACCTCTACAAGCCAAATTAACTATACAGTACTAGAGATCTCGATAAGCCAATATACTTATCGAGATGTCAAGTTCTCTATAGATCAAACTGGAGATCTCGAGGTAAAATCTCAAAGTACAAAATTGCATATCAGTTTAATATCCAAGATTAACAATCAACAAACAATCCAAACAGCTGGATTGACAAGTCTACAAAAAGCAGCTTGAAGGATGTGCAAGATCAATAGTGAAGATTAACTGACAAAGGAAGATCAAAGTAAACACAGGATGCTAAGATATGCTAAGCCAGAAATAGAAGATATACTTTTCTATAAATGGAAATGACAAGTGACTATTTACTAAAGCTAATAGCATGTCTTATTGTACACTGTGTAAACCATCAGTTAACGAAATTATAAAGTTAACACGGGTCCTTTAGTCAGGGTGACAATCTAGATAGAAAATCTTGTAACACTCTCAAGAAGAAGCTAAGCTCTTTATCAACAAAGTGCCTAGAAATGTTTTAGTAAAACATTTTTAATTTTAATGTAAAATTAAGTGAGTTTTGAAATATTTGTATTCTTTATTATTGCATGTTATATTCTGCATTAACACAATTCTTTACAAGATTTAAATTTACTTTGTCAACCATAAAGATTCAAGAAAAGCCTAAAAACAGTTAAAACACATTCACCCCCCCTCTATGTGTTATTCATTTCCTAACAAGTGGTATTAGAGCAAAATCTGAAAGTAAACAGATTCAAGATCTTGGAAGAATGAATACACAGAAAATCAGTAACATCAAAATTCCTGCCTTTAACAAAGCTAACTACACTCTTTGGAAAAAAAATGTTGCTGTTTATCAGGATGGTCAATCCACTCTATATTCAGATTCTCAAAAATGGGTCCTTCACTCCTATGGTTAGAGTTGAAGAATCAACAGATGGTGATATGGTTATTCCAGCTCATTATGCTCCAAAAGATCATTCTGAGTATTCTGAGCCTGAAAAGGAGAAAGTTTCCCTGGAAAGTAGCTTGCAATTGATATTGATTGAGTCACTTGACAATGTGATGTACCACAACATTGTCAGCTGTGACACTGCCAAGAAAATATGGGAAAAGATTGAATTACTCTGTGAGGGAACTGAGGAAGTTAGATCAAATCAAAGAAGGATACTGATTTCACAGTATGAGGGTTGCATGGCCATGCCAAAGGAAAGTATAACAGATGTGTTTGAAAGGTTCAACAAGCTGATAAATGACTTGCAGCTCCATGACAAATACTATGAAGCTGAAGAGGTGAACCTGAAATTCTTGCTTACTCTCCCTGATCATTTAGAATAAAAAATCTCAATAATCAGGGAAGGGAGAGACTTGAGCAGAATAACACATGAAGTTCTATATGGAATTCTCAAAACATATGAACTAGAAATAATTCAAAGGAAATTATTGAGATCTGGTCAAGGACATGTTGTAGATGGCTCAAGTGCTTTAATTGTCAATGAAAGCCAAACATCAAATGATGAGCCACGATCTCAAACTCCAGTTGCCTCAACAAGTGAGCAAAGAACAAATGATTCAGAGGAACAAGTCATTCTGGAATTGGAAGAAGATGAGTTCTACACTCTTGATGAATTGGATGAGCTAGATTAGTCAATGGCCTATTTGGCTAGAAAATTCTCTAACATTAAAGTAAAGAAGCCAAGATACTTCAAGGGTAAAGGACAATCTTTCAACAAAGACAGTAGTTAGAAAGGAAAAGGGAAGTACACTTCTGACAACAAGAATGGTTACAAAACTGGACCTGTTAACAGATCTATGATAAGGTGCTTCAACTGTGATGAACTAGGCCATTTTGCTACAAAATACAGGAAATCCAAGAAAGCAAAGAAAGACAAAGCTTATCTTGAACTAGAAGCAAAGTATGAAGCTCTTCTGAAGAAATAACAAAGTAAAACTTATATTGCAGAGGGAAAAAGCTGGGATGACTCTGAAAATGATGAAGATGAAGAATTTGGAAATTATGCACTCATGGCCTTGGAGCAAGGAGAATCATCCTCAACTAAATCACATGTACCAACTCTTACCACCATTGATTTAAATGTGAGTCAATATAAGGAAACTATAGAGAAGATGAGTACAGAAATATTTCACATTCACACAAGCATGGTTGCAATTAATAAAAAAGTGAGCAGACTGACAAAGATAAATGAGAAGCTTGAAAGTGAGAAGTAAGAAACTGAATTGTTGTTGGTGGAGCTTGAAGCTGTAAAACAAGAGAATGCTTAATCTCAAGAACAAACTCAAGTGTGCAAATAAAATTGAATCAGTGCTAAGGGAGAAGCTTGAAAAGAATGAGGTGAAGTTGAAGTCTTTCAGAAATGCATCTGAGTTAGTTGGGAAATACCATGAGAAAAACAAACCATGTGAAAATATTGTTATTGGTCTTCACTATGATGCCTTGAACAACAAGAAGAAATAGATAAGTGACAAAGAAAAAGCAACAGTTAAGGAAAATGTTCCAACTATGCTGAAAAATGTTGTGTCACCCATGTTCAAGGCATGTGAAGTCAACTTCAGTGAAGAAGAATTGATTATCAAGCAAGAAATTTCTGATAAGGACAAAGAGAAGAAAACTACAGAATCAACTCAGTCTTCCAATACTGAAGAGAAGCTCATGGACAAACAAAGTCCCAAGACATCTGTTAGAGAACCCAAAACTATAGATGCAAGAATGAAAAAGAAAAATAGAGATGGGAAAATAGGGATAAACAAAAACAACAATTTTGCTTATGTTGCAGATGCTTCAGGAAAAAAATATGAAAAATGTGGCTCTGTGAATCACCTAACTCACCTTTGTAAAAGGCAGTTAGTGTGGTGCCCTCCAAACCCGGGTCAGAAGTTTGGGGTCCACAACACATACACAATATATAAACCTGTATATGAGATACTACTTGCAATGACCCTGCTTTACATAACCACGGATCGCAACAGGTTAAAGTATGAAAACAAGCCACAACCTTAACTTTTATTACAACGTACCAAAACCCAACTAATTTAACTTACAATCGATAATAAAATTATTCTTACAATCTTACTGTCTCACTACCGCAATAAGCTCCTGCTAGCTCGATCGAACTCAATCTGGAATCCTAGCTCGTACATTGAACTGGGAAACCTCGCTATCAATCGTATCCTTCTTAACTGTAGAATACATAAAAAGATTCGCAAGAGTGAGCTAACTAGCTCAACAAGTCACAATGACAATCATTGAGTTTAATCAAGGATCAAACGAAATGATTCAGAGGAATCCAGTTGATTGCTAAACAATCATTATAATTGGATATTCATTTTAAGTTTTAAAACCAAGGTTAGGCTGCTGATCAGTCATGCACTAACCTCGAGCAAAGCACACAGCACTGCTCTAATTACTGGATCCAAGGCACACATTGGCCTAACTTGACCATTGATATGGTCTGACCACGAATCTGGTCCATATATAAAAAAAACTATCCAATTCTAAAGCAGTTCAATATGATAAACAATATAATTTGATAAAACGAGATCATAATCAATGATGGTTAAACACTTGAATAAAAATGTAAGGAAACTCATGGATATCACAAGGGTATATCAGGGTATGCATAAGAAACGGTTTTCAGTCTGTAAAAGGATCAGGCATTAGACAAATAATGATTTTTCAAGGTATAGTTCTTTGATGTCATAAAGAATGGTTGGAGTATAAAAGTTTATGTGTTTTCAAACAATTTTGTTCCAGTTTTGGTGTTTGGTAGTTATACATTTGGGGAGTAGTATCATACTTGTGTGGTTTGGTATCTAAGAATCAACAAAGGATGGTTTACAAAGAATAAGGCTTACGGCTTAAAGTTCAAATGATTTGATCCGGTTTCAAGGCTATATGATTCAAAGTACTCACAATATAAAACAGAATTATTTTGAATGCTTAACAATATGTCACAAGAGAGTTTAGAAATATTTGCACTGTATCTGGAGAAAGGTTTAGAAGTACTTGCCTTATAGGGCTTTACACTATTACTGATCAACTCTGAGCCGACTCTGTCGCTCAGGCTTTAATGTCCAACCACTAGATCACATTGGATTCGACTCCGACACTCAGGTTTTTCTGTTGAAACTCTACTGAGCTTGTCGACTGACTACTAGATCATCTTTAGTCCAACGTCCACTTTCGGTTTCCTGACTAGAACCTACAGGGGCGAAATACTCTATGTTAGACACTCGGTTATGCTTGACATATCCTCGCTAACCACTTACCCATATGATAGCATATTTCGACTTGTAATCATTCATATTATAATAACACATACAACAATTAGGGTTCACGATCTCGAAATCGGTTAAGTGTTCGTTTTTCAGAAAATACGTATACTCGTCATTGAAATTAGGGTTATTGAGTTTTGGACAGAACGTTCACCAGAACATACAATCTAGTTCGTATAAAGTATAAATGTATATATTCACTCGACGTCCTGATAATTATCGGATACGCTCCCGCATTTCCATAGTTGATTTTCCGGAAATCGGGCAGCGTCTCCTTTGTTTATCGGACTACCCGTCGAAATATCAATCGACGTCAATTCAACAACAACAATACAATAATTACTTCAACCGATACCATAACCGAAATCCACGTCACAAATCCCAATCACCGATTCAATTACTTTATTATTACTATTGTTCGTATTCCAATTCGGACCTTAATAATCATATCCGACTATTTACAATTCAAAAATAACGGTACGAATCAAATATTAAATATTGTTTTATAATTATAGTACTCAGAATTAATTCATCACAGTCCACCGTCGGCTCGCCGAGGCTCATCACCTACGGCGGTAAAATTCGCAGGTACCCGATTAATACGGGTTTCCGACGCGAACTCCACTGATTAAATTCATAAATATTCCTACATGATAAATTATATTTCACAAAACCTCAATTCAATTTATTCACTGCAACAAATAACATAAATAATTAAATCAGTAAAATTTCTAAACACCACCGCGTGTAAACACGCGCACGAACATCATCACTTGAACCAAAACAGGACAGGCCGGAAAGAAGAAGCAAGCAACAACAAACTGGAAGAACAATCGAATACAACATAATCTAACACAACAATCATTCAATTGATACACACACACACGTGTATATGCGTGTGTATATCAACCAAACAACAACCGAAGCAAGCAAACTGAGAGACGGGAATGATGGCCGAAAGAACTCACCAAACCCAGCAGTGAGACCGGACAAGAACCAGGGAAGAAACAAGAAGAATAAAGAGATAGGAGAAGTCACCGTAATCGTGCTCCCCCTTCCACTTTTTTTTGTATCTCCACCCCTGAGTTGTCTGTGCTTGTTCTGTTTTTTTAATAATAAACCCAACAATAACATGACAACACGTGTCAAATGAATTGATAAGAAGGTGACACGTATTTGCTTCTGGACGCGCTTCCAATTTCTGTCCCGTTCTGACCCGTATTTTGGATTTTTAACGAACCAAATTGCGCATAAAACAAATTTATAAAATCAAGAAAATAGTCTTAAAATGTTATAAATATCCCGAAGTAAATAAAAATGTGACTTTCGAAATTTTAAAATAATTTTTTTTAAAACACACTTTATACCCGCTTTTATCAATTAAACGAATCAACGCACGGCTGAAATTAATCCCAAAAATTTCCAAAGTAATTTTAAAATTCTCCAAATATTCCAAACTTAAATAAATATGAGTTTCATAATTTTTGAAGAATTCTAGAATTAAATATGGATTTCATAAATAAAAGTAATCAGAAAATCTTTTAAAGATAAATAATTAATAAAATATTGATTTCTCAATTTTATAAAATCCTAAAAATAATTATTGAAATTATAAAATCATAAAAACAATTTTAGGGACACTCCAAATATGTATACAAATAAATTTGCATTAAATCCACTTTAAAAGTGAAATAATTCAATACAATTCCTTAATTAATCACGCGGACAACCCGATACATCATAAATCACACATAGATAATAATCAAACAACACATAGCAGTCAAAACCAATACACATATTTTATTTAATTAATACTTTCCATAATAATCACATATTTAAATAATTCAATAATACATGAGTCGTTATATCCTTCCCCCTTAAAAAGATTATGTCCTCAGAATCTAGTCTAATTACACAAGTGAGGATATTTATCAAGCATATCTGACTCTAGTTTCCAAGTAGACTCTTCTACTCGAGGATTTCAAACGTATTCACTATAGATATACACTTATTTCCAAGGACTCGCCTTTAACGGTTAAAAATTTGGATCGATCACTATATGCAGAACAAACTTGGACAAGAGCCCATTGGCTCCTAATCAATCACTTAATTTGAATCTGATACTTATCGCTTTAACATTGACACGTAGAACATATTATATGTACATACTGCTATAACGGTAATATCAACTCCTGAACAACTTTATCTATATTTATCAATACCTTGAATGATCTACTAGTTTTAGGACTTACTCTGTCCCTTCTACTCAGACTTATCCAGTCTCTTTCAAGATGAAACTTGTACTAACACTACTGGTTCTATTTCTATACTCATACTCTCTCTCGATACAATTTCACCTTCTTTCTTTGTCTACTCCGAGCTGCTTCAATCAATATCACTATGCCCTTGGTGTGCTGAATCAACTTAAAATTTGACAACTTCCTTTCTTCCATTTTGTTTTAATAAAGTGGGGACCTACTCTTGCATCCATATAAGGCTTGTTAAAGTGGCATTCTAAAGCTGACATCGATGATAAATGATCATTCCAGTGTTTCCTTAAAACTCAACCTCTCAACATATATTATGCTTCCTGAATCACTTCCATACTTTGACTCTCCGTTTAAGGATGATAGGCGGTGCTCATTTTCAACTTTAGCTTCCATACATTTAAACATCTCATATTCGTTTCTATCCATTAAGGTTGAAAAGTAATCTCATATATTCACTTATTATCACCTTTAGGTAATTGAACTTCATATTCTACTCTTTCCAATTCCTTTATTAACTCCTCAGGGGTCTTAATTACATCCAATCCTTTCTTTCTACACAAGGCATCTGTTACCATTCGGCTTTGTTTAGGTAGTTTTTAGTGGATTAATCAGAATCTTTTGTTAACCTCGGTCAAAATTTCATACTTGAAGACTCAACGTATAGTTGCTTTCCTTCTAATCTTTGAAGAAAAATCCTTGGGCATTCCATGTAGATTTATTATTCTTTGAGTAGCTAAGGGTGTTATCAATAAATACAGTTTGCTTATCTGAGTACTCTTTATACACCATGTTCCTTATTTCCTTATAATCAACTGATACATTTGTTGTTTCGCATAATATCACCGGAGCTTGTAATGTTCATAACTCATTTTTAATCATAATCTCTAATATGTTCTCAAGTCAGATCTTAGGTTAATTCCCGAGACATAACATACTTCTTGAATTAGGTCTCGTAAGTAATCAATTCTTTATAGGGGTCACTTATTCTTAGTCGTTGTTTTATTGAACTCCCGCTAATCAGTACATAATCTCATAATTTCATTCCTTTTCTCCAACAACATCACTGGTACATTTTACGATTCGTTTCTTGTAAACCCACTCCTTGGTCTGCCTTGTTCACTAGGCCTCTGATATTTCGCCTTAATTCTTTGACATGTCCAACACTTCCCAATCTATTTTGAAATTCCCTTCTTATACCTGGTTATCACTATGTTTCGTTAAATTTCCATATATCTTGGTATCTCTTCAATAGATTAAATACTGTATATTGTGAATTCCCTATAGGATCTCATTTCTTAATTCCTTTACTTGTAACATCCAAATGCTGGAAGAAAACCTAGGAATATCGTGATCGTTCTTCTGGATGTATAATCTTCCTCTTACTCACTGTTAACATCGTGATCCATTATCTTCCCTTAACATCTCCTTATCTTTTCTTAACAATTCTAACTGAAAGGTCATACTACCCATCCTTGTTTCCTTGGGATTATATATCTGACTTCCAACTCCAACTTCTAAAATTCCTTAGATAATTCTTCTGGTACAGTTTCTATGTTCGTTCTCTCCTTTTTGCTTATCGCCTGCCTCCATATTTGCTTTTCCTTGTGCGTACATACTTCAAACTTTTATGGTCCGTATAGATCTTACACTTTTCTTCATACATATCATGTTTCCCAATCTTTCGAAGCGAATATTATTACCGCTAGTCCCAAATTATGAGTAGGATACTTCTGCTCATAAGGTTTCGGTTGTCTGGGTGCATATACAATAACTTTATTGTGCTGCATCAACACACCTCCTACTCCCTTATGAGAATCATCACTATAAACTACCAAATCTCCTTGATACCTTCAAAGTGATAAAGCAGGTGCTGTAACCATTCTTTCATTTAACTCCACAAAACTTTCTTCCCCCTTCTCCATTTCATATAAACTTCTTGCTTTTCCGGGTTAGCTTCGTCAAAGGTATTGCAACTTTCAAGAGATCTTGCACAAATTTTCAGTAATAACCGGTCCATGGTGAAACTTCTCACTTTTGTTGGTGCTTTTGGTCTTTCTTTATTCATAGTAACTTTAATTTCTACTGGATCTCCTTTAGTCTCCTCCTCACTGATTATTTATGCTTTCTACCATCAAAACTTTCACTTTGTAAATTTTTCATACAACTTCTTTCTTCTTCGACTTCCCAGCTATCATTAAATACTTGCATGGTCCTCCTTTGATTTTAAGTAACATAAATACAACTTATTCAGATCTTCCTTCAAGATTCTGTTCATTAAGTTTAAATAGTACTAGTATATTGGTTAATCCAAATGACAATACTAGAATTTTATAGCAGCAATACTTAGTTTTGAAAATTATCCTTGATATGTCCATAGGTTCAATCTCCAATAGATAAAGCTTAAATTATCTTAGAAAATACTCTGCTTCTTTCATCTGATCAAATAAATCATTAGTTCGAAGTAACGGACACTTGCTCTTGATAGTAACTTGTTGAGCTTTCACTAGTCGACACATAATCTCCTACTTTCATATAACAAATAATACGGGTGCACCTTATGGGATACACTGGGTCTAATCGCTTCTTCTTCTAACATCTCTTGCATTTACTTTGCTATCTTCCCCATTTTAACTGGTGCCATTTTGTGTAAGGCCTTGGTCACTGGCTTCGTCTCAGGTGCTAAGTCAATCGCGAGCTTCATTTCTCTATTTGGAGGAAATGTTGATAACTCATCTGGAAACATATCTTGAAACTCCTTAATTGCTATAAATTCTTCAAATTTTGTTTGCTTCTGACTTTAATTTATCTCATAATCACCATAATGCTCACATCTTGATCACCGTAATCATCGTTAACAAATTCTTTACCCTCCTTCTTCCTTTATACCTCATCATATTCTCATTTGACATCTTCAGGACTATCTCTTCATCACGACGGTTTGTCTGGGCATCATGCTTAAATATTTATTCCATTCCGTAGAATAATGTCAAATCCTCTTATCTTAAATGATATCGATTCTTCACAACTTATTGCCAGAAATCTCAATTCCATCATTGGTACTCACTTATTTAACAAATACACGTTCTTAAATTTGCTAGTCATTTAGTCATAATCTTATCAATTTAACGGGATAAATCATCTTATCAACAATACCCTGGGGGGAAATAAACAATCAAGTTGCTTCCATATCTCTCAATACTTTAACGCATAAGGTATTCACCATAATCATCTATGTCATCACGTCCGTATTATGAATAACATATTTTACAGACAACTCGCAAACTCTCGTTCTTGGAGACGTATTCCTTATTGGAGTAGATTCCCTCGATTCCTAGTGCATCCTTGACTGGGCTAGTGATTTGCAATTCTCGCCGTATGCCCTTATTTTCTTTCCATGCGTGAGAGGTAGATGGAAGTTTGCCCGCTTAGTTCATAATATGTTGATTTTTGTTTGAAAAACTCTTGCAAAGAACGCAGTTCAACGAAACAACTAGAAGGATTCACAATTCAGCAAAAATTAAAGTTGAAAAGAAAGAAGAAATAAGGATTTGAATATGAATGAGACAACCACATTGGTACTTAAGATGACCAGTCTTTCGTACCATATGGCATACAACACCTGATTAGGTGGCGTCCCACCCGACTCTTCATCATCCAGAAAAAGCGTCTCACCATAACACTGTTTGTCCCAATCAGAGAGCAAAATTTGAGGGGAACAATTAAATTTGAAAGGAATGAAATATCCTCCTTTTTGATATCATCATAAGGAGTTTATTAAGAAAAGAAGTTCATACATTTTCAGGAATTAAAAAGAATTATACGCTTTAATATTGAAGACAAGAACGATACCATTGGTCACCATCCACATTTCACTTGTATTCATCTTTCGAGCTTGTTCGATCATATTCCCATTGTTCCATATAACAACTTTAGAAGGTACGTTAAAATGCCTTTGCAAATTAAGCATTATGGGAGATTCTTACTTATGATGTCTTATTTCTTTAACATCGCACCTACACGTATAATACTTTAATAATTCAATCATAATGGCGTCCCTACCAGATAACCTCGAGTTTCCACTTTTCAATTTAGAATAACCCCGAATCATTTAACATAGCAATCCTTTTGTTAATAATATTCTTCTTTTAGAAAAATTTGGAAATCTTCTCAATCTCCTTCAGTCATACTCAGGCTTTTGTTAAATCAATGAATTCTTTAAACTTGGATAGTCCTAGTAATTGGATGAGTAATTGCTCCGTACGCTGATTCTGTTGTTAATCTTATCAATCAATATTTGTACCTTTCTGTTAGGAATAATCAACTTCTTTATAATCGCGGATCACTTTGTCCTCTGAATTAACAATACTAAATCTAAAATAAGTATCCTTCCAGGTAATCCAGATCTTTTGACAAACAAGAAACTCAAGTAGTAACTTGACAACCAATGTTTAAAACTTATATTTATTCAAAAAGGCTTTTAGAAATTTTATAAGGAAAAATCTTTTTCGAAAACTTGTTAAAATTTTGAAAATCATAAATCTGGTTGTCCTTACTGTATGAGTTGGTTGTTGTCCTTCCGACCTATAACAAGGTACCAAATTAAAGGAACGATCACATAAAGGTCCATTCACTTCAATCTACCTTTTCTCCTTTATTGGCTCCATTTGCCTTCCTTAATCGACGATCACTTCAATTGTCGTTGCATGTTATTGTATTCGTAGCTTCACATCAACACTTTCATACTGGTAATGCTCCCGTCATCAACTTTGCAGTCATGAAGTAGAACAGGTTATCCAATAGTCAACAAGTCCACTGACGACACATCACATTGTTACTACAAATATATCACATCATCATAACAGCATTATCTAACTCCTAGGAAAGCTCCAGATCCATACTCTTCTCTAATTCTCTTTCAAAACTCATCTAGTCCATTCCACAATCTAGTCATGGGTGGCCTAACTACTAATGACTTCTTTTAACCTGATAACAGCTATTCTCATGAACACTTGAATCCTCTTTCTAAACTTCTTCTCACCTTTATTTATATCTCAAGTACCCACCATTTACAGTAGCTTTCAAATCCATCCTCGTAGGTACTGTTGCGTCATAGGATAAGTTTTAAACCGAGGGTATGGAACAGGAGGTAGGGTAAACTAAAGAGATACACTCACAGCCGAATGTCCAGTAAAACAAGAATAAACAGATGGAGGTTCTTAAATAGGTAGTCTCATATCAAGAGGTTGTAGAATAACGTAGAATAGCTTGAAGAGGTGCGATTGTCATAACATAAGGTAGTACCATTAATACTGATGGAGGAACAAGGTGCAAATCAAATCCGAGAGAAGATGACGATCCTTGAAAGGAAAGCTCCAAACGATCAAATGATATATGGAAATCAGGATCTGCCATTGCCGTTGTCTGGAAAATACGTCGCAAGTTAAGAATCCTGAATCACAATACGAACCGTGCCAGAAACCTATTATACAATCGCATTCAACCTCACAACGTCTTATCTTTCTATTTCCTATTCCTAATCCTAACCCTCTACCCAATCCCGACAATCTAGGCTTGTTTCAGTGACTTATAACCTGTAGCTCTGATACCAACCTGTGGCGCTCTCCAAACCCGAGTCAGAAGTTTGGGGTCCACAACACATACACAATATATAAACCTGTATAGGAGATACTACTTGCAATGACCCTGCTTTACACAGCCACAGATCGTAACAGGTTAAAGTATGAAAACAAGCCACAACCTTAACTTTTATTACAACGTACCAAATCCCAACTAATTTAACTTACAACTGATAATAAAATTATTCTTACAATCTTACTATCTCACTACCGCAATAAGCTCCTACTAGCTCGATCCAACTCAATCTGGAATCCTAGCTCGTACATTGAACTGGAAAACCTCGCTATCAACCGTATCCTTCTTAACTGTATAATACATAAAAAGATTCGCAAGAGTGAACTAACTAGCTCAGCAAGTCACAATGACAATCATTGAGGTTAATCAAGGATCAAACGAAATGATTCAGAGGAATCCAGTTTATTGCTAAACAATCATTAGAATTGGATATTCATTTTAAGTTTTAAAACCAAGGTTAGGCTGCTGATCAGTCACGCACTAACCCCGAGCAAAGCACACAGCACTGCTCTAATTACTGGACAAGAACCAGGGAAGAAACAAGAAGAATAAAGAGATAGGAGAAGTCACCGAAATCGAGCTCCCCCTTCCCCTTTTTTTGTTTGTATCTCCACCCCTGAGTTGTCTGTGCTTGTTCTGTTTTTTTTAATAATAAACCCAGCAATAACATGACAACACATGTCAAATGAATTGATAAGAAGGTGACACGTATTTGGTTCTGGACGGGCTTCCAATTTCTGTCCCGTTCTGACCCGTATTTTGGATTTTTAACGAACCAAGTTGCGCATAAAACAAATTTATAAAATCACGAAAATAGTCTCAAAATGTTATAAATATCCCGAAGTAAATAAAAATGTAACTTTCGAAATTTTAAAACAATTTTTTTAAAACACACTTTATACCCGCTTTTATCAATTAAACGAATCAACGCGCGGATGAAATTAATCCCAAAAATTTCCAAAATAATTTTTTAATTCTCGAAATATTCCAAATTTAAATAAATATGAGTTTCATAATTTTTGAATAATTCTAGAATTAAATATGGATTTTACAAATAAAAGTAATCTGAAAATCATTTAAAGATAAATAATTAATAAAATATTGATTTCTCAATTTTATAAAATCCTAAAAATAATTATTGAAATTATAAAATCATAAAAACAATTTTAGAGACACTCCAAATATTTATACAAATAAATTTGCATTAAATCCACTTTTAAAGTGAAACAATTCAATACAATTTCTTAATTAATCACGCGGACAACCCGATACATCATAAATCACACATAGATAATAATCAAATAATACATTGCGGTCAAAACCAATACACATATTTTATTTAATTAATACTTTCCATAATAATCACATATTTAAATAATTCAAAAATACACGAGTCGTTATAGTTAGCAAGCCAACTAAAGGAGCCTGCAAATACAATGAAGCAGATGCAAATGATCCCTACTCCTTCTGTGACAAATTTGACTGCATTCCTTGCAACTTAAAAGTGATGAAAAGTTGTCACAAACTGGGAGTAGACCTCAAAGAAACAAGAATTGGGTCTACAACAGAAAGGGGAAATGCTCAACAGTCAATGAACTCTATTTTATCTGAATCTACTCATTTTATTTCTGCTAAATCAGTTAACAAGAAGAAAGTACCCAACACTGCTTGGGTTGCTAAACATACTTAAAACTCATTGTGTGCAGGGCAAAGTGAAGAAAGTCATCTGGATCATAGACAGTGGATGTTCCAGATATATGACAAGTGATAAAGCCCTACTATCACAGTTTGAGGAGAAAGCTGGCCCTTTGGTGACCTTTGGAGACAACAACAAATGATTCACAATGGGATATGGCAAGATTATTTTCGAAAATGTTGTCATTGATGATGTAGCACTGGTAGCTGGTCTTGAAGTGAATCTTCTCAGTGTTAGCCAATTTGCAGACAAAGGCTTTAAAGTTTTATTCAACAAAGAAGAATGCACTTTTATCAACAAGAAAACGGGTGAAGTTGCTCTGAAAGGAGCAAGGAAAGGAAGCTTGTTTGTTGCAGACTTAGACTCAACAAATAAGTATGGAATTTGTTTCTTATACACCAAGGCATCAGAAGAACAAAGCAAGCCATGGCATAAGAAATTGTCTCACTTGAATTTCAAGACAATTAACACGTTGGTCAAAAAGGAGTTAGTAAGAGATATGCCTAAACTGGAGTTTACTCAAGTTGAAGTTTGTGAAGCTTGCAGAAAGGAAAAATGAAAAGATCAAGTCACAAGTCAAAAACTGTGAATTCTATAAGTGCACCATTGCAACTTATTCACATGGACTTGTTTGGGCTAGTAAATGTCTCATCAATTTCAAGAAACAAATAAGCATTTGTGATGGTGGATGATTTCTCAAGATATACTTGGGTAGAGTTCATGCACTCTAAAGATGAAACTCTACACATCATAATTGAGCACATCAAGAAGATAGAAAAATAGGCTGAAGATCATAATTGTGTAAAAAGATTGAGAAGTGATAATGGAACAGAATTCATAAATGTAATATTGAGTGAATTTTGCATAAGTAAAGGCATTGTTCAAGAATTCTCAGCTGCTAGAACACCCCAACAAAATGGAGTAGTTGAAAGAAAGAACAAAACATTAGTTGAAGCTGCTAGAACAATGCTGCAAGATGCCAACAAGTTTCTAGGAAGAGGCTGTTAACACTGCATATTACACTCAGAACAGATATCTCATTAACAAGGCACATGGAAAATCACCTTACTCAATCATGTCTAAAAGAAAGCCTACTGTAAAGCATCTTCATGTGTTTGGAAGCAAGTGTTACATTTTGAAAGATGACTCTGAATATGTAAGAAAATTTGACCAAAAAGTCTTTGAAGCAATTTTTCTGGGATATTCATTGGAAAGAACAGCCTACAAAGTTTATGTGATAGATCAAAAAAAGATTATGGAAAGCACATATGTGACTTTTGATGATGACAAGTGTCCAGGCTTGGAATGCCTTGATGAAAATGAAGTTAAAGCCCTTGTATTTGAAAACCTCAACATTGATAGTGATTCTGATGGGGAAGATGAAGTTGATGCACAAAAGAAGACAAATGAAGAGTCTACTGAACAAGAAAATCATGGAAATGGAAGCTCATCTCAAACCCCTAAATTTGATAGCACAAACTCAGGGGGAGAAAGAGAAGAAGGATCTAGCAGTTATACCAATAATGAAGAAAATGATGAAGGCACAAGTCAACAAACACATACAAGAAAGTGGGATAGAAGTCACACTAGAGAAGCAATAATCGGTGATCCTACTGTTGGTGTGAGGACTAGAAGTGCAACTGTCACACCCCCAACTTAAACAGCAAAATAAATATAGCTATACATCTTTCTAATGAAGAATACACAACCAAAATCCAAGATCTTACAGTTTAGGGTTTGGAACAGCCCAACACTACCAACTATTACATCTGATTACAAATACCGAGTCCTCACACAACTATTATTACTTATTCTACCTGAGCTCGAACATAAGCATCAGCATCACAGGTCTTACGGGCAGTCTGCTTGAATCTAACCATAGCTGCTAGCTGTAATATAAGGGTAAAGCAAGAAGTGAGCCAAATGCTCAACAAGTGCTAACAGTATGACACAAAACATAAATTGAGATATACTTTTAAGAATGATAATGGAAAGACATAACCAAAGGTAACGAGAGATAAAAACTATGTGAGATGGCATCATTTTGCTTGCATCAAAACAATTTTAAAATCATGTCTTAATCAAATCATTTTATGACGCTACGGATTACAGCCGGTGATCAGCCGCGAAGTAATCCCGAACCTCGCTGGGTTCTAAAACATTATTGGGAATCCCTAGGCAACTTTTAAGCCTAATATAAGTGTGGAAAGGACTCGCGTCTCAGTCCAGATCCACCATTCAAAGAAAACATTTATCCCCCTTTGGGACTGAAAAATCCATATTTTAATCATTTTAAAAACTGATGCCGATTTATGACAAAATCTCTTTTAACTGTAAACATTTTTATCAAGGGATTATAGATCAACTTGAAACACTGGAAATATGACACTAAATCTCAGGGCCATGATCCACTAGACTTTACTATATTAGGGTAATTAAGAGGTTTCCATAAACAAGAACTTTGACAAGGAAATTGAGCAAGGCTATTGGATAATATGAAAGATTAATGCCAAACTAGGCTTAAAGCAATGGTTGTAGACAAGGTATAGATATTAGAACATCAAGAAGATAAGCATCACTGGTTCCAAATAGGATAGAGGTGTTAAAATATAAAGAAAGTGATCATCAGCTCAAGATATAACAGGGTATCAAGCTTTAGGGTAAGGATAGGGTTATCAAACAATCATGAATGAATTTAAGAAATGATTGGCTTTTAGGTATCAAGATAAAGTTTCTATCGAGGTTATTTCAAGAGTTGAATCAAAGCATCAGGGTGCAATATCAAGATTTCTCAGGAATCAATAGCATGATAATCAAAAGGATCAATAAAGTATTATAACAAATCTCTATTTTATCATGGCATTTAACTATCATGAAAAGACTTTTGAACTACTTGCAATACATACTCGAGGGTTCATGGCATTTCTATATAATTCAAAGATAAGCGAGAGATACGCTTGATTTAATCATATCAAAATGACTCAGGATAATTGCATCGATATATATGAACTGTTTATAGTAAATACGAAGGTCAAGTTGAATCACTTGCCTTGAGATAGGCTGGTCTGGTCTGACTGGTAGGAGCAACAACTGGAGCTTCACTCGACTTTTATGGCAAGTTTTCCCTCGTCTCGAGATCCTACATAAATAATAATAATCCTCATTATAATATATTCTCACCCTCACTTGTGCCTTTTGCTCTACTAACCTTATACTATCTTACAACTATGGTGGTCGACCTAATACTCACTTCTAAGTGTTCTAAAACTATGTGATAAGTGATAGTGCTCACTGGTGCAAATTTCAGAATGACAACTATGGTTTCTTGAGTACATTAGACACTCTTAAACTACAAGTTTTTCTTCAAAACTTTTACACAAGACTCTCCTGACCTAAGGGCATCTCACAAACTTGATGTGGCTCAAGGGCCTGGCTTGGGCCTTCTTGGGCCTAAGCTAAAAGTCCAAGGTTCCCCTGTTTTTCTGGGCAGAAAATGCCCTGACTTGAATTAACTTGTGACACATGGATCTAGCTCATATCCTATGAACTATGGTTGGAAAAACTTCTCTGACATACCCTCTAACTAAGGCCCAATTGGACCTAATGAGGGCCTACCTATGACATGGTCAAATCTCCCTATTTCCAAGTTGCAACAAAACTGTCCCCTGCTGGACAGATTTTGTGATTCTACTTGTGCACCTAACCAAATGACATGCAAACCTCCAACCAACTTCTAAAACCTATTATATACTCCCAATACTAACTTCTGGTAGCTTGGGCCTCAAAGTGCACACCAATGACATGGTCAAAACTCACTCTAAACCTCAGGGTGCTATACTGATTTTTCTGCAGAAACTATAACTCTCATTTTCCAAGGTTTTGACTTGACAAACCCAACTAACAATAATTAAATACTTAAACCAAGACTTATACATGGTATTCTACTGAACTAACTCCCTTTTTCTCAAAATAACCTTGGTGAGATCATCCTTACCTAAGGTACAATTATGGTAAAACAAAAGAGACTACACTTCACAAATCACAAATCTTCATGTTTTTGAAACAACAAGATATATATTTTTATAAAAAAAATAACCACGAATTATTACCATGCAACAAGAAGCATAAATCAATATTAACACATTATTCCTACTGAAATTAAGGCTCACTAACAAAATCTTTCCAAATGATCAAAATCTTACAACATTCTAAGAGAAATCCACATGCATGCATGCCTTCGGGTTTTTCAAACCAAAACAACACATTTTCTACATATGTTCTATCATAACATTGACATGCAAGCCTAGCATAAGGTATACCTAGATGATCACTTAGCATGCAAAGAGTTTTATCAAGACTTCACTAAGATTTTCATGTTATCATCACAAAAACACACAAAGTGGAACATGACAACCAAAACACCATCCATTCGGCTCCTATCAAGTCATGGCCGAATGGATTAGGGTGAAAACAACAATTGCATGAGTGTAGCATACTCATGTCTAGACATTCTCAACCCTTTGCTACTATAACTCATGGTGAAAGCCTTGAATTCACAAGAATCAAGGATATTCACTTGGAGTTTTAACAAAACACCACCATGCAAGGTCAACACATAAGTTTTTCTACTCTACACTCTTAAGATATACAAGAACAACATGTAGGGA
The DNA here is from genome assembly GCF_009905375.1 of Apium graveolens. NCBI lineage: Eukaryota > Viridiplantae > Streptophyta > Magnoliopsida > Apiales > Apiaceae > Apium > Apium graveolens. The sequence goes on from NC_133650.1 coordinate 69,261,757, forward strand.
GTAGGATTACTTGATAATAGGATGATTATTTGAGTGAGAAATGAAGAAAGAAGGGGATGGGGGCTCGGTTTTTGGGAATTGCCGAGAGGGGAGGGGGAAAAACCGAGAGGAGGGGGAGGAAAGGAGGAGTGTGGAAATGGTGGGGTGAATGTGGTGTAATAATCATGTTAGTTTGGTTTTTATTTGGCCAAAAGTGAGTGGATTTGAGATTTTACAAGAGTAACCTTTCAATATAGTTATGTAGATTTGCATGCAAGGGTAAAGGGGTAATTTGGTTAGTAGAATGAAAGTGAGTGGGGTTGGAAATGTCTTCCTTGCCCCTAAGTTGAATTGGAAGAGTATTTGCATGCAAGGGTAGCCACGTAATTTGCTAATTATAACAAATAAAATTTATAAAGATTTATTTTTATAAAATAAAATACAAGTTCAAAAATTATAAAATTTATATCATAAAATAACTTGGAATTTTAGAGACTTTATAAAATCATTTTCAAAATTTGTGAACAAAATACCTTTTAAAAGAAAATTTTTCCAAAGCTTAGAATATTCCTTATAAATCAAAAATAAATAAATTAAATAAACTCTTGCTTTGAAAAATCATATACTACACAAAGCAAATTTATAATGCAGAAATTTTCACTCACACTAGCGTACAATCATTGAATATATATATATATATATATTTTTTTTTATTTGACTTTAATATTATACCCAATCCACAAATAATATTACATAAAATGTCGGTCGTAACATCCTCTCCCCCTTAAGGGATTCTGTCCCCAGAATCTAAGAGAAAAGATGAGGATGCCGGGAACGCATATCAGACTCTAACTCCCAAGTCGACTCTTCGACCTTAGGGTTCCTCCAAAGTACTTTTACCAACTTTACTGATTTATTTCTAAGACTCTTTACTTGCCAGTCGAGTATTTTAACCGGTTGCTCCACAAATGACAGGTCTGCCTGAATTTCTACAGGTTCATATTCTATCACATGGCTAGCGTCAGGATTGTACTTCTTAAGTAACGACACATGGAACACATTATGCACATGCCGATACTGAGGTGGTAAGGCCAACTCATAGGCTACCTTTCCCACTTGACTCAAAATCTCAAAAGGACCTATGTATCTAGGTGCTAACTTCCCTTTCTTGCCAAATCTTATCAACCCTTTTCTAGGTGACACCTTCAGCAACACAGCTTCGCCAATTTGGAATTGAACGTCCTTACGCGCTGGATCCGCATACTTCCTCTGTCTATCTTGAGCAGCAAGCAACCTTTTCTGAATTAACTTGACCGAGTCATGCAACTGTTGTACCAAATCCGAGCCGAGAATTCTTCCTTCTCCTACTTCATCCCAACTTGCTGGTGATCTACATTTTCGCCCGTACAAAGCTTCGTATGGTGGCATGCCGATACTGGAATGATAGCTGTTGTTGTAAGAGAATTCAATCAATGGCAAATGGTCGTCCCAACTTCCTGCAAAATCGATTGCACAACTGCGCAACATGTCTTCAATTGTTTGAATTGTTCTTTCACTCTGGCCATCAGTTTGCGGGTGGTACGTCGTGCTCATATTCAACTTCATGCCAAGACATTCCTGAAATTGCTTCCAGAATCTCGAGTTAAATCGGGGATCTCTGTCTGAAACTATTGATACGGGTACTCCATGCCTTAGTACGATTTCGCGCACATACAAATGAACCAACTTGTCCAATGAAGACTTCTCGTTTATTGGAAGGAAATGCGCCGACTTCGTAAGACGATCAACTATAACCCATATTGCGTCATGTCCGGATTTCGTTCGCGGTAGTCCTACTATAAAGTTCGTAGCGATATTTTCCCATTTCCATTCTGGAATCTTCAGGGGCTGAATTAATCTGCTTGGTCGTTGATGTTCTGCCTTTACTTTCTGACAAGTATAGCACTTTGTAACCCATTCTGCCACGTCTCGCTTCATATTTGGCCACCAAAAGTTCTTCTTTAAGTCTCGATACATCTTGGTGCTTCTCGGGTGGATTGAAAATTTCGAATTATGGGCTTCATGGAGGATCTCATTCTTTAATTCAGGTACATGGTGAATCCATATTCTGGATGAAAACCTTAGTATCCCTTGCTCATCCCTTTGAGTATTAATCTCCTCTCCAGATAACTGTTTCTTCTCTTTTTCCATTACTTCCTCTTGACACTTCTTTATCTTTTCCACTAGTGTTGGCTGAAAGGTCATTGCACGACAAACTTTCTCAACTTTTCCATAAGCACAAAGTTCCAATTCCAATTTTTTGATTTCTCCAGTTAACTCTTTTGATGTTATCATCATATTCAATCTCTCCTTCCTACTCAGAGCATCGGCCACTACGTTCGCCTTTCCAGGATGGTAATTTATCGAGCAGTCATAGTCCTTGATCAGTTCCAGCCATCTCCTCTGCCTCATATTGAGCTCTTTCTGAGTAAAAATGTACTTTAAACTCTTGTAATCCGTGTAGATTTCACACTTCTCTCCATAGAGGTAATGTCTCCAGATCTTGAGTGCGAACACTATGGCGGCTAGTTCCAAGTCATGCGTCGGGTACTTTAACTCATGCGGCTTCAACTGTCTTGACGCATATGCGATCACTTTACTGTGTTGCATCAACACACAACCCAAACCCTTATGTGAAGCGTCGCTGAATATTACAAAATTCCCTTGATCATCTGGAAGTACCAACACCGGAGCTGTTACCAACTTCTGCTTTAATTCTTGAAAGCTATCTTCACATTCTGCACTCCATTCAAACTTTTGATTCTTTCTGGTTAACTTGGTCAATGGCGTGGCGATCTTCGAGAAATCCTTGACGAATCTTCTATAGTATCCGGCCAATCCTAGAAAACTTCGCACTTCCGTAGGAGTCTTTGGCCTCTCCCAACTCATAACTGCCTCAATCTTTGCCGGATCCACTTTAACTCCCTCATTTCCAATAACATGCCCCAAAAATTGAACTTCCTTTAACCAAAACTCACATTTGGTAAACTTGGCATACAACTTCTCTTATTGGAGTATCTCCAATGCTATCCAGAGGTGCTGCTTATGTTCTTCTTCCGACTTAGAATAAATAAGGATGTCATCAATGAATACCACGACAAATTTGTCCAAATACTTCTTAAATACCCGATTCATCAGATCCATAAATGCGGCCGGAGCGTTGGTCAATCCAAACGGCATTACTAGGAATTCATAATGCCCATATCTGGTCCTGAATGCGGTCTTAGGAATATCTTCTTCTTTGATCTTTAATTGATGGTATCCCGATCTCAAATCAATCTTCGAAAAGCATTTTGCTCCCTTCAACTGATCAAAAAGGTCATCTAATTTTGGTAGCGGGTAACGGTTCTTGATCGTCACCATATTCAGCTCCCGGTAATCTATGCATAGACGCATACTCCCATCTTTCTTCTTTACAAACAGAACAGGTGCTCCCCATGGCGACGTACTTGGTCGTATCACTCCTTTATCCAATAATTCTTGTAGATGGCTCGCCAACTCTTTCATTTTTGCTGGTGCCATCCTAGATGGGGCCTTTGAAACTGGTTCCGTGCCTGGAGCAAGGTTGATCTCAAACTCAATTTGTCGATCTGGTGGTAAGCCTGGTAGTTCGTCGGGAAACACATCGGGGAACTTACTAACTACAGGAATATCTTCCATGCTGAGGCTGCCTCTCTCTGAATCCACTACATATGCTAGGAACGACTCACAACCTTTTCTAAGCAACTTCTTAGCCTGAATGATTGTAAGAAATAGTTGCTCTTGCCTCTGCCCCTTAAATACTACCTTCTCTCCACTCTTCGTCTTTAAATACACTCTCTTGGTCTTACAATGTATCTGAGCGCTATTCTCTCCTAACCAATCCATTCCTAAAATTATATCAAACTCTCCCAACTTGAAGAGTATCAAGTCGGCTGAAAACTTATATCCTGAAATATCGATCTCACACTTTGGACAAAATTGATTCACAGGAATCTTCTCTTGGTTTGCAATTACCATATTTACTACCTCACTCATAACCATTTTATCACATTGGAGCTTATCAACAAAAGATTCTGATATGAAAGATCTTGTTGCTCCCGAATCAATCAATACTTTAGCTTTGACATTATTGAGTAAAAGTGTACCTGCTATCACCTCAGAATTATGAACAGCATCTTTCATCTTTAGATCAAATGTCCTTGCTGTTGCTTGCGGGGTTGGTGCGGGTGGTGGAGGTAATGCCAATACCTCAGCTGGCACGCTTGCACTGGTACTTGCCACGTTCATTAGAACTTTGACTGGTCCTGTTGCCTTACACTCCCTAGCCATGTGTCCAGTCTTCCCACATTTGTAGCACGTAACTCCTGGCTTCAGCATCTTGCACTCATTTGCCAAATGTCCCTTCTGATTGCACCTATAACAGGTCATGCTCAGCTTATTGCATACTCCGGGGTGCCTTCTTCCACAGTGCTTGCATTCTGGTCTCTGGAACCTGGTTTCTCCAACTTGCCCTTGGCTTGCCTGGTTGTTCCCTTTTGATTCTTGCCTTTTTCCCAAATTTCCCTTCTTTTGAAAATTTCCGCCCTTCTGGAAACCAATCCTCTTTACATTCTGATCTTGCGAACTTCCAGCTTCAGACTTTTCTCCATAAAATGGAACCTTCCTCTTCTTGTTATCCCTCTCTTTCCTTGACTGCATCCCATTATTCTCAATCAGAGCAGCTTTCTGTACTACTCCCGCATAAGTTTCAAGCTCAAACATAGCCACCCTATCTCTGATCCAAGGCTCCAATCCTTGCTGAAATTTCTTTGCTTTTTCCTCCTCAGTGCTGGTATACTTTGTCACAAACCTTGACAACTCAGTGAACTTCTTCTCATACTCCAATACAGTCATATTCCCTTGCTTCAACTCCAGAAATTTTAGCTCCATCTGATTCTGCATGTACTTAGGGTAATACTTGTCCAGAAATAACTTTTTAAATCTCTCCCAAGAAACCTTTTGAGTGACTTCCATAGCCTTTACTGATTCCCACCAATAGATGACTTCTCCCTTCAAGAAGTAAGTAGCATACGGCGTCTTCTGATCGTCTCCTAACTGTACCAACTCAAAAGCCCTTTCCATCTCCTTGATCCATGTGTTAGCTATCACTGGATCAGTGGTATCATGAAATACAGGTGGATTCACATTCTGAAAAGCCTTGAAAGTGACAATTTGTCTAGGTGGTACTGGTGGTTCAGGTGGTTGGTGTGGCTCACGGTTATCTTGGTTTTCAATTCGTTGTTGAAGAGTTAGTTGTTGTTGAGCTATAGAATTGGTTTGCTGTTGCAAGGTTTCCAGTAGTCGAAGAATATTTGGGTCTGTGGTGAAGGTGGTTGTTGGTTCTTCTTTTTGGGAGGCATGATCCTGAAATAAGAGTTGTGTCAAAACAGATATGAATGATAAAATGATTTGAGGGTATCGCATGGCATTCTCATTTTCATATGGGGTCAAGTTTCCAAATTAAGCAGATATGATGATAAAAACATAAAATAACAGTTGAGAGCAAATGGAACAATAACACATAATTATTGAAATTTTAAAGGTCACAGTACATAAGATTGGGACATAGTCTGATTCTAGGAATAACAGGCTTATTTATAGGAAAAACGGAAACAACTGGGGATTCCATAGAGTCTGATAGTACAACAACATGAAAGGTAAATGGAAAGAACTAAGGCTCCACTCCATCTGAACGGGGCTTGGTAGTCTTTTCCTCTCGAAGCGTCTTCACAATGCTCTGGAGCTCATCCGCCACCATCTGAATGACATACTGGCTGGTACGGTCCCGGTGCGCTGGCATCTCCTCAAGCTTAGTGTTGACGTACTGAACCAAGGTCTCAAGTCTCGCAGTCATCTGCTCCTTGGGCTTCCCTTCATAGTTTCGGCTATCCGGATACACATTCTTCAGTCGGTCTATCAGTCGGTCGTACTTGCCCTGAAGCATGTCGAACTCGCGCCTCAATTCAGCATACACGGAGAAAGCAATAGTGTCGTCCGACCCAGAGGATGACGAGGAATGCGCCCTTTGCTGACAACCAATAAGAGGAGTATTAATAATAATTTACTTAACCTACTCTCTCGCATAATATCTATAACCTACACACAAATCCTATAACCTATTTGGGCTGTCCAGGGACTATAAACCGTAGCTCTGATACCAAAACCTGTCACAACCCCCAACTTAAACAACAAAATAAATATAGCTATACATCTTTTTAATGAAGAATACACAACCAAAATCCAAGATCTTACAGTTTAGGGTTTGGAACAGCCCAACACTACCAACTATTACATCTGATTACAAATACCTATTCCTCACACAACTATTATTACTTATTCTACCTGAGCTCGAACATAAGCATCAGCATCACAGGTCTTACGGGCAGTCTGCTTGAATCTAACCATAGCTGCTAGCTGTAATATAAGGGTAAAGCAAGAGTGAGCCAATGCTCAACAAGTGCTAACAGTACGACACAAAACATAAATTGAGATATAATTTAAGAATGATAATGGAAAGACATAACCAAAGGTAACGAGAGATAAAAACTATGTGAGATGACATCATTTTGCTTGCATCAAAACAATTTTAAAATCATGTCTTAATCAATCATTTTATGACGCTACAGATTACAGCCGGTGATCAGCCGCGAAGTAATCCCGAACCTCGCTAAATTCTAAACATTATTGGGAATCCCTAGGCAACTTTAAGCCTAATATAAGTGTGGAAGGACTCGCGTCTCAATCCAGATCCACCATTCAAAGAAACACATTTATCCCCCTTTGGGACTGAAAAATCCATATTTTAATCATTTTAAAAACTGATGCCGATTTAGGACAAAATCTCTTTAACTGTAAAATTTTATCAAGGGATTATAGATCAACTTGAAACACTGGAAATATGACACTAAATCTCAGGGCCATGATCCACTAGACTTTACTATATAGGGTAATTGATAGGTTTCCATAAACAAGAACTTTGACAAGGAAATTGAGCAAGGCTATTGGATAATATGAAAGAGTAATGCCAAACTAGGCTTAAAGCAATGGTTGTAGACAAGGTATAGGTATTAGAACATCAAGAAATAAGCATCACTGGTTCCAATATAGAGGTGTTAAAATATAAAGAAAGTGATCATCAGCTCAAGATATAACAGGGTATCAAGCTTTAGGGTAAGGATAGGGTTATCAAACAATCATGAATGAATTTAAGAAATGATTGGCTTTTAGGTATCAAGATAAAGTTTCTATCGAGGTTATTTCAAGAGTTGAATCAAAGCATCAGGGTGCAATATCAAGATTTCTCAGGGATCAATAGCATGATAATCAAAAGGATCAATAATATTATAACAAATCTCTATTTTATCATGGCATCAATTACTTTGGTATACTAGCATGATGACTTTTGATCTACTTGCAATAAGTACTTGAGGGTTCATGGCATCTCTATTCAAAGATAAACAAAATACGCTTGATTTAAATATATCAAAATGACTCAGGATAATTGCATCATATATATATACAGTAAATACGAAGGTCAAGTTGAATCACTTGCCTTGAGATAGGCTGGTCTGGTCTGACTGGTAGGAGCAACTGGAGCTTCACTCGACTTTTATGGCAAGTTTTCCCTCGTCTCGAGATCCTACATAAATAAATAATCCTCATTATAATATATTCTTACCATCTTAACCTATTTACAACCCGAAATTAAACACGGATGGCACTTAGGCCTATACGCACTTAATTCATATCACCTTTAAATTTAATTGCACACAGCCACATATCACATATCATATTAACACCAAATAACACCATATACCATAATGCACACTAGGCTTGGATGATCTCGACTCACACTTAAGTCACTTGGTCGCTAAACTAACAAGTCTTCAATTTGGCTTCCTAACTCGTGCCTTTCCTAAATTATCCAAAACCTATTGACCCTCACTTGTGCCTTTTGCTCTACTGACCTTATACTATCTTACAACTATGGTGGTCGACCTAATACTCACTTCTAAGTGTTCTAAAACTATGTGATAAGTGATAGTGCTCACTGGTGCAAATTTCAGAATGACAACTATGGTTTCTTGAGTATTAGACACTCTTAAACTACAAGTTTTTCTTCAAAACTTTTACACAAGACTCTCCTGACCTAAGGGCATCTCACAAGCTTGATGTGGCTCAAGGCCTGGCTTGGGCCTTCTTGGGCCTAAGCTAAAAGTCCAAGGTTCCCCTGTTTTTCTGGGCAGAAAATGCCCTGACTTGAATTAACTTGTGACACATGGTTCTAGCTCATATCCTATGAACTATGGTTGGAAAAACTTCTCTGACATACCCTCTAACTAAGGCCCAATTGGGCCTAATGAGGGCCTACCCATGACATGGTCAAATCTCCCTATTTCTAAGTTGCAACAAAACTGTCCCCTGCTGGACAGATTTTGTGATTCTACTTGTGCACCTAACCAAATGACATGCAAACCTCCAACCAACTCCTAAAACCTTTATATACTCCCAACTAACTTCTGGTAGCTTGGGCCTCAAAGTGCACACCAATGACATGGTCAAAACTCACTCTAAACCTCAGGGTGCTATACTGATTTTTCTGCAGAAACTATAACTCTCATTTTCCAAGGTTTTGACTTGACAAACTCAACTAACAACAACTCAATACTTAAACCAAGACTTATACATGGTATCTACTGAACTAACTCCCTTATTCTCAAAATAACTTGGGTGAGATCATCCATGCCCAAAAAACAACATGCAACTAAATATATAACATGCAACTCATGGAAAGCACATAACAAGATTTCGGCTAGGCATAAAGTTGTAAATGCTTGCAAAATCGACTTGCACCTAATACTCATCCTTAATAATCATGAAATATAACTTCTTTTAAGTATTAATAAGAAATTTATCATGAAACAATCTATTTAAGCACACATATTTCGAATTTATAGATTTTTAAACATAACTACATGATTTCGAAAAGAGTAGCATGCAAAACATGGTTGATCATCATTTTAATGTCTTAAAACTAACATGGCTAAACATAAATATATAATGAATTTCAGTAGCATGCAAAGGATTTTAAAGCATGATATCTCCATAAAACACTTAGTTAGCACATATACATAATATATCTCATAGAGAGCTCTTGAATTCACAAGAATCAAGAGTTTCTCTTTGGAGATCACATAAGAACTACACATGCATCCATGGAACTTCAACTTCCAAGTCACAAAACACTTGGAATATATAAGATGAATGTAGGTAAAAGATTTACACTTGGGAGAAGAATGAATTGAAAAATGGAAGGGGGTGGGGAATTGGCCTTCGGCCGAGAGCAATGTGGGAGGGGGAGGAGAGAAAATTTGTGGGGTGTTGGAGTGTGGAATGAGAATGACTTCTCCCACTTTGATTTCTTTGTTTTATGCTATTTGGTTTACAAATGAGTGGAAGTGAGAACTTACAAAAATGTCCCTTGGTTAAAGTTAGGCCATTTTGCATGCAAGGCTAAGGTAATTTGGTAATAATCAAATGAGTTAGTGGGGTTGGAAAAGTCTTGTTTGCCCTTTGAGAGAATAGAAGGTGATTTGCATGCATGGTCTCTTATGTAATTTGATAAAATGACAACTAAAATTTATAATGATTTATTTTTATAAAATAAAATACAAGTTCAAAAATTATAAAATTTATATCATAAAATAACTTGGATTTTTAGAGACTTTATAAAATCATTTTCAAAATTTGTGAACAAAATACCTTTTAAAAGAAATTTTTCCAAAGCTTAGAATATTCCTTATAAATCAAAAATAAAGAAATTAAATAAACTCTTGCTTTGAAAAATCATATACTACACAAAGCAAATTTATAATGCAGAAACTTTCACTCACACTAGCGTACAATCATTGAATATTTTTCATTTGACTTTAATATTATACCAATCCTCAAATAATATTACAAAATTCCGGTCGTAACAAAACCACTATCATCATGGAAACACCTTTGGCACCAATAACTATTTGCTCTGCTTACACATCAGCAGTTTCCAAAATCCTTTCATGATATTCAGGATTTCTTACTGCAATATCCAATTGGGTATGCTCTTACAAATCCTACCAAGGTGTCGTACAGGGCTGTAATGCAGGTATGGAATAAAATTTAGTTAATTAAACAAACACTGCTTTCTCTTTTAAATATAAGGGATGCAGGTATGAGGTTGATGTGATGTCCTAGTTCAAGCCCTGAGATTGCCTGCTTGTGATGGTGCTCCTGATAACTATGCAACTGAGCAGTTGTTTGATATGCTAAGGACCCTGAGCTATAAAGGTGAAATCACAACCATTGGCAAACTAACAAGGATAAAATTGAAGAGAGAATGAAATTTCTTATTTGACTGCATCTGCAGGTGTTTCTTGAAAAAACAACAAATTTTGATGCCCTTCCATCTACTTCTCTGAAAATTGGGTACTTTCTCCTTTACTCTGGTAATTTTGACTATGGTAACATTACTTCAATTCATAATTGCTAGGAGAGCAGATACATCATGAGTTATAGGGTATACTAGATTTCTTCAATTGATTTTCAACTTTGTATGTCCTAATGCTACATTTGATAATAATGAATTACTTCATGTGTTCAAATCTCTGAAAAAGCTATCACTGATCACATTAAAAGGGATGAAAAGAATGAATTTTCAGGACCTCCTTTCCTGCCTAGGGAGGTCATGCAATTTCTATTAAGAAATAGAACTACTCCTACACAAGTGCTTGCAAATCTTGATGTTGCACCTCTATAATACTTCCTGATGCTATGAGACAAGACACTACCCATATTTTTTTCTAACCCAAGCATTTTTTCTCCTAAACAGCATTCTCATCCAACTTCTAAATTAGCCTCCTCTGATGTCTCCCAAAAGGCATTAATTGTAACAAAGAAAAATCTAGTTAAGAAATCTGTTAAATCTGAACAGAGAGCTCTAAAGGCCTTACAGAGTGAGAGTGAGAAGAAAGAAAAATGTTTTCCAGTCAGGAAAAGAAGACTGATCATGCATGATGATTCAACTCTAATGATCAGATGCCCATTGGGTCTATGTTAAAGATCAAGAAATCAACAATTAAAATCCTGATGACTCTGTTGACATTACTAGTACCAAGGAGCCAACTACTGATACTAGTGCTCTGATAAAAATATTCCAGTGATCGAAAAACTGTTGTGCCCAAGACAGCTGACAAGATCAGGTTGAAAAGAAAAGCTGGAGAAGTGGTTGGGTACATCAGAAGAAGAAAAAGGCTCAGTCCTCTACTATGGATGTCAGTCTACAAGAACCTAATCTCAAAGGGATTTAGCAACTGAGACACATCCAGTCACACAAGAACCATCTTCTCAAAGGGAAGATGCAGACACAGAGACTGCACAAATCATTGTTGATTTTGCTCAAGGTGATCTTCTTGCTGATTCTGAGCAACTACTGAAGGAAAAGAAGGCTCATCAAGATGTATTGTCAAAGGTGGATGCAGTTATCAATGATCCTATGTTTGAGGAGAGTCCACAAGAACCTTTACCAACACTTACTGAAGCAGCTCATATTCTTCAGGCCCCACAAGAACCATCAGTTCAAAGTCCTGATGCTGACCTATCTCATCCTCCTGACAAGACAAATCCTGATGCTACAACAAATCCTGATGTTGTTCAATTTTCCACTGCAACATCTACTACTGATGATTCCTTATTGCGGACTAGTTTGCTAAAGCATATTGATGTGTTGTTTGTTCCTCCATTATCATCACTTCCACTTGAGGACTCACCTTCAGGTATTGCTTATTCTATTACATTGTTCCCCATGTTTGTATGATTATAAATAGTCTCTTGTTTGAGGTTCCCTCTATTTATATGACAAGCATATTACTCCTCTTAGCCATTTCTTATTTCTTTGACAAATGTGTGACTGTGCTTTTCTGTGAGACTGTGAAAATGCTATGGGAGAAAATTAAATTTTTGAATGGCAGTCTCCTGTACTGGAAAAAGGAGAGGTAGCTTTGAGAAAAGAATTTTATAAGTGTTTCTTTACTTATAAACTTTCTTCTATGAGAAGAATATTACTCTCTAAAGTAATATATTGTGGAGAAGTGATGAGATCACTTGAAAAGAAAAGAGAGATTTAGGTGTTACCTTGTTTATGTTTCAGGATCTCATCAGGATCAGACACCTATTGCTAAGGATTCTTCTAAAGGCAAAGCAATTTTTCCTAGCTCTGCAAATTCATCTGAGGGTCTGTCTAGTTCTGAGTTTGATGATGATAGTGATAAAGATGATTCTGACACAGCTCAGCTTCAGACTGCTATTGCTGCATCTCTAAGAAGTCCAATGTTGGTTCTTCTTCATTTCAATGTAAATCCTTCTTATTACAATGCTGATGTTGAGCACTTTCACAAGACTGAATGGGATTTTACATGGAGAGATGCACATACTTCTATCTCATCTGCTGTTGGTATGCAACATGTTTACAGGGACTATGATGAAATTAAAAATACTGATCTGAAATTGCATCTTAAGGCCTCTACTATTTCTGTGAAAGGAATTCATTCTGAACTTGCTGATATAAAGAAATCTCATGCTAGTTTAAAGAACAAAATTGATGTATTCATGATTAATCCACTTTCTTCAGCTGAACTCATAAGTGTGAAAAATGTCGTTAAAGCCGTGGTTCAATCTTAACAAATCATCTCAATTTTCTTCCTTGGAATATAAAGTATCTTCTATGGCTAATAAATTGGATGATATTTTTTCTCTCCTTTCAAATACTGGTGCCAAAAAGGGGGAGAAAATAGTTGTCACAAAATGTACACCTGACTCTATTCAGTTGAAGGATAAAGATACTGATGGTGATGGTGATAAAAATCCGGTTGTCAATGTTCCAATTGTTCCTACTGCTCAACAACCTCAACATTCCAAAAGATCTGTTTCTTCAGGACAAGGAAAGTCTACTGGTGATCATGAAGCCAAGTACAAGGCTACTGATGATGCTCCTGAGACTGGTGATGTTACAATCTCTAACTTAGCAGATGCTAAGGGATTATTCTTTCCTTACAGACACAAGGAAACAGGAGAAAAGATTGTTCTGTACTACAAAGATAAAAAGTTTGATCAAAAGAATGCTATGAGTGCTCTTGGAATGATAACTAAAGAATTTCCTGATTTAACAATTGAAGAAGCAAGTATGCAACAGAAGGATTAATGGCTCAAATTGAGGCTGAAGTCAAAACCTCTAAAGGAAGAGGAAAAAGGTGGAAGATCTACAAGAGTTAGAGGAAGGAGGAGAGAAAAGACTTCTGAACCAAGTCAAATGGTTAAAATTGATTCTGCATTTCTGAATGTCTTATCTAAAGAAGTTTATGTTCATGTACAAGGACATGAATCAACAGAAGTTCAGAAGACTGAAGAGATGATTGTTCAAAGGAAGAAAAGATCAACCACTGACATTTCTCAAGTTGATATAACTAAGGAAAATTAACTCTTTAGGCAGACACAAATCCTGAGGATAAAACAAATCCTGATGCTGAAAATCTGTTAGCTGATTTTGACACTGATGAAAAGGTGGTCAAAGTATTGGATCAGTTGGTTCTTACTACAGTGGTCAATTCTCATAATTCAGAGGTTGATGAACAAGACAGAATTGACAGAATGAAAGCTGATCAAACATGTGGTGATTATGTGCAGAGAATTCTAAATTCAGAGAAAAAGCTATGGCATAAAGAAAAAGGGAAGATTTATGATCTACCTAAAAGTTATGATCCTATTAGAAAACAAGATAGAAGATGGAAAGATGTTGGTTCATTCAGTTATCCTAAAGGGTTCAAACATATTAAATATGTGTCTGCAGGACTAGGAGAATCTGTTTCTGAACAGAAAGATGTTGACAAGTACATCAAGAAACCTTCTTGGGTGGAAGATAATGAAAGGCTGAAGCTTGTCAAAACTGGAACCAGAGGATGTATTGGTCATTCTGGAAGTGAAATTCTGAGGTCTAATTTACTGGACATAAACATTCTGACTGACAATCTTGGTCGAGTTACTTCTTTATATCTTGAAAAAGTTGAAGTCGTGAAGATTGTATATAGGAAGATAAATTTTGATGATGTAAGAGAGGAGATTTCGTACTTTTTGAGAGATTGTAAAGTAACGAGTTTTACCTTGCAGCAACTCTTGTTGAAGACTGTAACAGAGTTGAAATACATTCATTATCTTCTTAGAGTTGAGAATAATGTCCCCAGAAACTGGTCTTCTATGATACTTGAAAGTATTAAAAGAAGAGTCTGTTAGTGTTTGTGCCCTAGAGACAACAATATGATGTTTTAATTTAAGACATTAGGATTATTAATGTTTATATTCTATCGATTATTCCCTTTATAATTTATTAATTCTTAATTTACAGTGATATAAATATTAGATAATAAATGTCCTTGGATTATGATATGCAATTCTATATCTCTAAGTACGTGACTTAGAAATGAGAATATGAGAATAATATCAATATTCCTAAAGTTCCCTAGTCGAGTATTATTATTGAGGGACAATAATAATGCATTAAGGCTGGTGTGCTTGTTGACTGATGATCACATCTCATTGATCATAGGTATAGTGATACTAAAGTCGAAAACACAGACATATGTATATGTACATGGTGCTGGACAGACCCAATATGAGATTCTACATGTTTGTTGTGTCATAAGTAATTCTCACAGTGATAATGATGTAATGGTCCTTAGACTGAAGTCATTATATTTCTATACGAGAATTAATATACATTGATTCCATTAAAAGTTGTCCTTAACCGGGTAATGATAAAAGTGGACATTGAGTATATTATGAATTGTATGAAAAATAAATGATCTAGATGGGATTCAACCCTCCTATTTTAGGAGTGATATTATTGGCCTCTTGTGTGAGCTAGACTATGAAATGCGTGGTCACGCTCAAATGTTGATTAGATATGATAGTCTACTCATTGATCAAGGAAACTTTGATTAAACTATGATGAGGATGACACATTACATGCCTCTAGTTTATTCTATAATATTTGGTTAAAGGGATTATATTACATTGTACATTATTCACGAAAGGTTTAATCGATCACCGATTCAATTGTTATTACTTGGGTAACAATGATGTATTACTAGATGCCGCTCATTGTTTATGATTTTAAATTAGATTTAAAATTCGTTGCCAATATAATAATAACATATAGGGTCACACACTAAGAATGCTTGGAGGATTATTTAATTTAAATTGGATTTAAATAATATTAAAGTAATTCGAATTATTTATAATATTAATTAAGTATGACTTAATTAATTAGATAAATATTGATATTCGAATTTACTAATATTAATTATGAAATTCATTTGTTAAATAATTAAGTATGACTTAATTATCATACAAATAGGAACTTCGAATTAATAATAACTCCTAATTTGTTAAGAGTTATAATTCTTATTATACTCTATATAATATCTCTTGTGGGCTGATTTTGAATAAACTTTTACTAAAACCCTAGCCACCAAGAGAGAAGGTGGAGAGATCAAGAAGAAACGAGTTTGTGCTAGTACACATCCAATTCTTGAGTTCAAGCATTCGTGTGGATACCGATAGAGCGTAGATCGCGAGAGCGGGATGAGTGGTGATTGAACAAGCTTTGGATCTCCATTAGTCAACCAATTTGTAAAGCTTCTTAAGGTAAACAATCTGATTTACGAATTAAATATCTAATTTTCGCATGGATCCTGCGACGGGTTTCAAAAATTCTGAATTTTCATGTTTTTAATTACTGTTTCCGTTGCGTTTATGTGCTCGAAACCCAACAATGATATCAGAGCTACTTGCGAAAAGTGTTTAGTTCGTTTATGTGTTTACTGGTTTTATGATGATAACATGTATACAATATTTCATGACTGTTATGTATGCATTTTGTATGTTTTACATGTTGTTATGTTTATATATGCGTATGTATGTGTATGTTTTGAATATATGATATTCATGAGAGTTGTATAAACATATGATGATTATATAATCTGTATATATACTGATATATGTGTATATATATATTGTGTTTGTTCTTATTATATGAATCGTATTTGATACGATTCTGAATCGGATGCAGCGGATTTGCTGAAATCTGGGTCCGGTGTCCGATTTTGGGAAACGAATATGCTATTTCATATGGAATCGAGCGTCTGAATGAAACTGATAGACAAAGCTTTCAACGACTGATTTGTAAGGCGTTTGGTGTAGTTAAGACTATGTAATCAACGATTTAATATTTTCAAAATTTGATTCTGAATTTTCTGATTTTTTTCGTATTTTATTTTTATGATTAGATCATGATAGGTATGATATGTTAAGATCATATAATTTGTTTTAACATGTTCTTATGTGTTTGAGCATGGTTGATGGTTTGGCATATGACCTTAGGTTAATGGTTTTGGTTTTTTTAAATACGGCTTGCATGTCGTTTAATCTTGTAATTTTTAAACCTCGAATGTAACTCGAGTTCTTCTTATAACTTCACTAGATTAGTTTTGTATTTCATTCTTGTAATGTACATGAAGACATGAAGATTTGAAGATCAAGGGTAATCCCGCATGGAGGCCATCCAAGGAAGCAATACAAGAAAGAAGACATGTCATAGTTAGCTTGTATTTATTTTTCACCTTAGATTGACCTAGATCTTTGTCATTAGCTTGATGAAGATCACTGTAATAACCCCAATTTTTGGAATTTTTGAAACACGGATGAATAGTAACTTTTGCTGATGATGTTGATTAAGGAAAATTATCAGACCACGCTATATAGGAGTACTGTTATGGAAATTCTAAGATCATATTAGTATTCCATAAAGTAAATAAGTGTATGTAAAGATCGTCAGAATCCAAATTCGAACACTTTGATTTTTCCCGAAAATCCACCAGATACCGAAAGAATTGAGTATAAGGTAACATGATTAAAAGATTTAATTCAAGGATTATAAGAGAGGATCATAAAAGGAATATAAAATTGAGAAGGTTTAGGGGAACCCAAGTAATAAGATCCCAGATATGATCCCTCATACAATAAATGATAACGAAAGTTAAGCGAACCGTATAACAGATCAGCGGTCATTAGCCAAGTAATTAGGGGTTAATCAAAGAGGTTAATGGACGATGATGTCATCACACCAACAAGAGGAAGACAAGTGTAACAAGATGACATAAGCAGATGACATAAGCATGACCAAAAAGGGAAGGAGTGTTGGTTGATTATAAACCACACAAAATTTACCATGGTTAAAAGGTTAATTAATCAAAACAAAAACAAAACAACCAATCCAAGGCAAAACAAATCACAAAACACAAATTAGAAATTGACTTTTACTTTCCAAGAACAAAAGCTCTCGGCCAAAACCAGAGCAGCAACTTCAAACTACCATATCTCCTTCAATACTCACTCAAATAGTATGTTCTATAGCTCTATGGAAAGGTATTGAGATGGCCTACAACTCTTGTTCACAAGTCTCGTCCAAATAAGCATGGTAAGACCCTCGTTTTTATAGTTCTTTCAATCTGACTTTTAGAAACTTCAAAACCTAACTTTGTGTTCTTCATTTCTTTGGAAAGATCAAGCTTGTAGGAGGTTAGATTAAGGCTCCCTAAGTCTTCCTAGCAACTTAAAACCTACCAAGGAAGGTATCAACTTCAAACCCTAGCTTTGATTTTATGATTCCATTAAATTTTATTGAAGCATTGTTAGTATCAAGGCTCGATCTTTGATTATAAGTAGTTTTGGTGGATTTGTATTGGTTTGAATATTGGGTCTTTGATTGGTTGGATAAATTGGTAAAATTTGGAGTTGGGGACTGAGTTTGTAGTATGATGGTTGAATATTGTTGTATTGGTAGTTGTGAGTGAATTGATGATAATTTAGAGTGCTAATTAAATTGGAAATCGCGTAAACTTAAACGTCATAATGCCCGATTTTCCTTAACTGTCCTGTTCTTAACATCAGGACCCCTATGTTGGCATGTTTTCTACCCGTTATATTGTTGTTGTGATGTAAATATATGTATATGCATTATCTTGTGATAGATGCATGTTGGTTAATTAGCAAATCTTGCGATATATTAGAGCATGCTGATATGGTTTATATGCATGTCTGTTTCGTAATCTTGATATGTAATTTTTGATTCAATTACTTATAATTGCATAATACCTATGCTATGCTAGATAAGCAGTAGTTGCGTATACCCTTAGTATACGGGACCTAAAGGCGAACATTTTCTAAAACCGGGAGTCGATGTTCCCCAGTATATTATATATATATATATTATATATAGATATAGATATAGTTTTCAAAACTATTAATCGAATAAGGTTTATTCGATAACTTTATT